>NW_027551606.1:7500-307500 GCF_051989575.1 Stigmatopora nigra
AACCTAAACCATAACCCCAACCATAACCATAACCATAACCCAAACCATAACCATAACCCAAAACATAACCCCTAACCCCTAAAAATAACCCTCAACCAAACCATAACCCCAACCCCTTAACAATAACCCTAACCCAAACCATAACCCCAATCATAACCATAACCCAAACCATAACCCCTAATCCCTTACAATAACCCTAGCCCAAACCATAACCCCAACCCCTAACAATAACCCTAACCTAAACCATAACCATAACCCAAACCATAACCCCTAACCCCCAACAATAACCCTAACCTAAACCATAACCATAACCCAAACCATAACCCCTAACCCCCAACAAGAACCCTAACCCAAACCATAATCCCATCCATAGCCATAACCCCAACCATAACCATAACCCAAACCATAACCCCCAACCCCTAACAATAACCCTAACCCAAACCATAACCCAAACCATAACCCAAACCATAACCCAAACCATAACCCAAACAAAAACCCAAACCATAACCCAAACCATAACCCAAACCATAACCCAAACCATAACCCAAACCATAACCCAAACCATAACCCAAACCATAACCCAAACCATAACCCAAACCATAACCCAAACCATAACCCAAACCATAACCCAAACCATAACCCAAACCATAACCCAAACCATAACCCAAACCATAACCCAAACCATAACCCAAACCATAACCCAAACCATAACCCAAACCATAACCCAAACCATAACCCAAACCATAACCCAAACCATAACACTAACCCAAACCATAACCCAAACAATAACCCAAACCCAAACCATAACCCTAACCCAAACCATAACCCCAACCATAACCAGATTCCCAACCATAACCATAACCCCAACCAAAACCAGATTCCCAACCATAGCCATAACTCCAACCATATCCCCAACCATAACCATAACCCTAACCAATAACCCCAACCATAACCCCAACCATAACCCCAACCATAACCCCAACCATAACCCAAACCCTAACCCCAACCCCTAACAATAACCCTAACCCAAACCATAACCCCTAACCCCTAACAATATCCCTAACCCAAACCATAACCCCTAACAAAAACCCTAACCCAAACCATAACCCCAACCCCTAACAATAACCATAACCCAAACCATAACCCCTAACCCCTAAAAATAACCCTAACCCAAACCATAACCCCAACCCCTAACAATAACCCTAACCCAAAACCTAACCCAAACCATACCCATAACCCCAACCATAACCATAACCCAAACCATAACCCAAACCATAACCCCTAATCCCTTACAATAACCCTAGCCCAAACCATAACCCCAACCCCTAACAATAACCCTAACCTAAACCATAACCATAACCCAAACCATAACCCCTAACCCCCAACAAGAACCCTAACCCAAACCATAATCCCATCCATAGCCATAACCCCAACCATAACCATAACCCAAACCATAACCCCCAACCCCTAACAATAACCCTAACCCAAACCATAACCCAAACCATAACCGAAACCATAACCCAAACCATAACCCAAACCATAACCCAAACCATAACCCAAACCATAACCCAAACCATAACCCAAACCATAACCCAAACCATAACCCAAACCATATCCCAAACCATAACCCAAACCATAACACAAACCATAACCCAAACCATAACCCATACCATAACCCAAACCATAACCCATACCATAACCCAAACCCTAACCCAAACCCTAACCCAAACCATAACCCTAACCCAAACCATAACCCGAACCCAAACCATAACCCAAACAATAACCCTAACCCAAACCATAACCCTAACCCAAACCATAACCCTAACCCTAACCCAAACCATAACCAGATTCCCAACCATAACCATAACCCCAACCAAAACCCTATTCCCAACCATAGCCATAACTCCAACCATATCCCCAACCATAGCCATAACTCCAACCATATCCCCAACCATAACCATAACTCCAACCATATCCCCAACCATAACCATAACCCTAACTGATAACCCCAACCATAACACCAACCACAACCCCAACCATAACCCAAACCCTAACCCCAACCCCTAACAATAACCCTAACCCTAACCCAAACCATAACCCCTAACAATATCCCTAACCCAAACCATAACCCCTAACAATAACCCTAACCCAAACCATAACCCCTAACAATAACCCTAACCCAAACCATAATCCCAACCTCTAACAATAACCATAACCCAAACCATAACCCCTAACCCCTAACAATAACCCTAACCCAAACCATATCCCCAACCCCTAACAATAACCCTAACCCAAAACCTAACCCAAACCATAACCATAACCCCAACCATAACCCCAACCATAACCTCAACCCAAACCATAACCCCTAACCCCTAACAATAACCCTAACCCAAACCATAACCCCAACCCCTAACAATAACCCTAACCCAAAACCTAACCCAAACCATAACCATAACCCCAACCATAACCCCAACCATAACCTCAACCCAAACCATAACCCCTAACCCCTAACAATAACCCTAACCCTAACCCAAACCATAACCCCAACCCCTAACAATAACCCTAACCTAAACCATAACCCCAACCATAACCATAACCCAAACCATAACCATAACCCAAACCATAACCATAACCCAAAACATAACCCCTAACCCCTAACAATAATCCTCAACCAAACCATAACCCCAACCCCTAACAATAACCCTAACCCAAACCATAACCCCAATCATAACCATAACCCAAACCATAACCCCTAATCCCTTACAATAACCCTAACCCAAACCATAACCCCAACGCCTAACAATAACCCTAACCTAAACCATAACCCCAACCATAACCATAACCCAAACCATAACCCCTATCCCCTAACAAGAACCCTAACCCAAACCATAATCCCATCCATAGCCATAACCCCAACCATAACCATAACCCAAATCATAACCCCCAACCCCTAACAATAACCCTCACCTAAACCATAACCCCAAACATAACCATAACCCCTAACCCCTAACCAGAACCCTAACCCAAACCATAATCCCATCTATAGCCATAACCCAAATCATAATCCCATCCATAGCCATAACCCCAACCATAACAATAACCCAAACCATAACCCCCAACCCCTAACAATAACCCAAACCATAACCCAAACCATAACCCAAACCATAACCCAAACCATAACCCAAACCATAACCCAAATCATAACCCAAACCATAACCCAAACCATAACCCAAACCATAACCCAAACCATAACCCAAACCATAACCCAAACCATAACCCAAACCATAACCCAAACCATAACCCAAACCATAACCCAAACCATAACCCAAACCATAACCCAAACCATAACCCAAACCATAACCCAAACCATAACCCAAACCATAACCCAAACCATAACCCAAACCATAACCCAAACCATAACCCAAACCATAACCCAAACCATAACCCAAACCATAACCCAAACCATAACCCAAACCATAACCCAAACCCTAACCCAAACCATAACACTAACCCAAACCATAACCCGAACCCAAACCATAACCCTAACCCAAACCATAACCCCAACCATAACCAGATTCCCAATCATAACCATAACCCGAACCAAAATCAGATTCCCAACCATAGCCATAACTCCAACCATATCCCCAACCATAACCATAACCCTAACCGATAATCCCCAACCATAACACCAACCATAACCCCAACCATAACCCCAACCATAACCCAAACCCTAACCCCAACCCCTAACAATAACCCTAACCCAAACCATAACCCCTAACCCCTAACAATATCCCTAACCCAAACCATAACCCCTAACCCCTAACAATATCCCTAACCCAAACCATAACCCCTAACAATAACCTTAACCCAAACCATAACCCCAACCCCTAACAATAACCATAACCCTAACCATAACCCCTAACCCCTAAAAATAACCCTAACCCAAACCACAACCCCAACCCCTAACAATAACCCTAACCCAAAACCTAACCCAAACCATACCCATAACCCCAACCATAACCATTACCCCTAACCCCTAACCCCTAACAATAACCCTAACCCAAACCATAACCCCAACCCCTAACAATAACCCTAACCTAAACCATAACCCCAACCATAACCATAACCCCAACCCCTAACAATAACCCTAACCTAAACCATAACCCCAACCATAACCATAACCCAAACCATAACCATAACCAAAAACATAACCCCTAACCCCTAACAATAACCCTCAACCAAACCATAACCCCAACCCCTTAACAATAACTGTTGGGTTTATTCTGTTTTATTATTATAATAGTTATATTAATTCATTTCTTTATTAAATCAATCTCTTTCTTTTCTTTGTATTAATTCATTACTTTGTTAAATCATTCTCTTTCTGTTTTTCAAAAGTCTTGAGGTCACACCAAGTCATCTTTAACCTAGACAGCCTGTTCCAGGATGGTTATACAAACAATCCACCCAATCTGGGTCCTTGAGATTTGGTGGGCCCTTGGTGACGAGGACAGGGCTATTCGGACAATAACAAGAATATTGTTATCGTTATGTAACCGTACACTTCGGGTTTTTCTGTATGTAACGATTATATGATTATGATTATATTATATGATTCTTAGGTCAAGGAGGTTGTATAATTACTCTAATCTAAATGTTGTTAGGTCTAGTCCCTGTTTTTGTTATTAGTAAAATACTTTGATTGTTATTGTAGTCCCAGATGTTGTTTTTACTCATACGTGATGGAATGATCAACAACTCTGTAACTTGTGACCATAAGAATGGGACGAAAACGTCTATTCGAGGAGACGTTCGGAAGTTGTAAGGTGACACTTGCTGACTCTCCCCTCCGGAGGCTATCTGTTGTATCCATTTCTATTTAATTAAATGTCAATAATTGAATAAGATGTCTTCCTGCAGTTATTGATAATTACGGACGAAGGTAATTATTAATGAACCTGACATTTTGGTCCTTCTGAGCCATGGAGGTCAATATACCGGAGCGAGAACCCAGGCGCTGCTGTTCGACATCTGGTAAGTGACCGTGCGCACGGCGTCTTCAAAACCCTTGGTGGGCCGGAGTTTTTCGACGGGGGCGCCTGGATTCTCGGCGGTTGAAGACTTTTCCTGCTGGAGGGAGACATCTGATGGATCTCGGGTAAGTCCACATTAATGTCTGCATGTTGTGAAGGTGTTTACAAATGCGTTAAAGGGACATTG
This sequence comes from Stigmatopora nigra, assembly GCF_051989575.1. Lineage (NCBI taxonomy): Eukaryota > Metazoa > Chordata > Actinopteri > Syngnathiformes > Syngnathidae > Stigmatopora > Stigmatopora nigra. The sequence continues at coordinate 12,721 of NW_027551606.1, forward strand.
TATGTGAGGCCCATTGTTGGGCTGGTTTCGCGTCCTGGGTGACGGCGATAAAACCCTGTGTTTATACTAGTCAATGGCAGGTACGGTGGGGCACTTTGCTGGAAAGTGTCCTGTGTCTCAGGGGTAGGCACGAATGTATTGTACTAGAGGTACAATATTGGGGCCGGGGAGTGTCCTGTGTCTAAAGGGTAGGCACGAATATACGTTGTATGTTGTTTGTGTGGTTTCTGCAGTAAAATTAAGATAAGCCTAGGAAATACAGTCGAAGGAGTGATAATAATAAAAATAGATATAATAAAGTTAACTCTGTGAGGCACACGAACTCACTACAAAAAAGTAAAATATGGGAAACACGTGTTGTAAGGCGGGTTTGGATGACGATCCAAAAAATACGTCTAACTTGTAAGGATTGGAAAAAATTGGAAAGACAAAGCGCTTTAAAAATATTACACATTATGGATAAATAAATATGGGTTTGCTGGCCAGCTTAAAATGCATAAAATGCAGGATAATATATGCACTAATGCATAGAGGTAATATACATATATAAATAATATGTGAGTGGATAAAAGTGTAACAGCTTGTTCCACAGACACTAATGGCGAAATAAGGCCGGGGAGAAGTTAAAAAATACTATTTTGGGAAAATAGTGGGGGCTCCCTCGGATAACGGGGATATATTTAAGACCGTGGCGGCGGGAAAGTACTGTTTGGTAAGGAAAAAATAGCGGGGCCTCCTCGGCTGACGGGGAAAATATTTACCGAGATAGGTGACGGGCGCGGAGGAAGTTTAACAAAAATAAAGGGAGCTAGAAAATTAATGGGGACACTGGTATTTGATTTGGTTAATCCAGGTATGACGTTTTGTGATTACAATTAAATTGGGTTTTTTTGTGATGCTTGGGCTTGTATAACAACAATTAGAATGGTTATTTCCAAGTGCTGGTGGTGCTTTGTTAATATAACCTATATGTACTGTCAATTTACAGCAATGTGATGCTTATTGCAGCTTGGTTTTTGATCCCGTCCGCTAACGGGAGGATGGTGTTTAAAAAGACAAAAGAATATATACAAAATGATCATTTAAATGTTTAGCAGGGAATGTCACCTGTGTTTTTATTATGCTCTAGACTTGCCAAAAAATGTGTCAACTGCGGGGGAAGCGTTTCTGGTGCAGCGGCTGCTGATTAGATGGGAGTGAAACATGTGGGCCGCGGGGCAGACGATTTAACTGTGTTGGGCTTTCGGGAGCGTTCGGACCGTGTAAACGACTAAAATTTTGTGATCCTTTCCGTGAAGACATTATAATAATAATAATTGGCCTTGGGGGTGCTGAAGCAAACTTGAGGGCAGAAAATGGGTTTTTGCCATATTGTTGTGCTTGCAGCATACATATTCTGGATATATGGGGTCTTGGAAAAATATTGTGATGTAGTTGAATATCGGAAGAGGGGTTAATTTGACGTTTTAATGGTTGTCTTCTCTAAAAAGCGTTGTATTTGGGCACAGGGAAAAAGCTGGTTTGTAAACATAAGATAACAATGCTGTTTTCGCAGCAAGAGTGGAGGTCATAGTTAACGGCTAATTGCGTTTTCTGTTTGGACTTTTCAGAATAAGAACAATACATGGGCTGCAAGAAATGCAAGGTTATGCGAATGCTTTCGCATTGATATTTTGGGTTTTAAAATGAAATGTATTAAGAGGATAGAAAAAATCTGTTCAGTAAAAGGTTGATTTGGTAAAAAGCTTTGGATTTGGGAAATAGACCAAAATAGTCATTTTTGAGCAATTGTGGATTTCAAAGGGCTCTTAGTTAAAGGAAACTAGCTTTTGGAGGATAAAATAATATTAATACTATTTCAGAATTTTTTGATTATTCAAAATACTTTAATCCAGGAGGTTGGCTGTTTAAAAGAATAAAAGGCCAGGATGACAAAATTTACAATATTATGGTATATTGGTGACGATAAGGTTTTTAAAACATTAAAGTTTGTATTTAGGAATTGTCTAACAAAAGGTTGATTTGTCTCATTTAATTGTTGTAGATTTTTGTTTTGGTAACAGGCTATGGGAAATGACTCGTGTCTTAAGTAAACATCATATGAGGTGATTTACAAAGTATAGTAGGTATTGAATTATTTGGCTGTTAACGACATCAGATGGGAAACTTACAATGCAATAGTGGCATGATAAAATTCATGGCATTCATCCAAATAATTAGGTGAATTGTAAATAAAAATAATTGGTTTAGGATGAGCATATTTTCCCTAAGAATGGAGTAACATGGAATGTTTTTCAAAGTGCACTTGAAAGAACATTGTCTGTTGTCCTGGCAGGAGGAAATATGCTTTGTCACAGGTCATATTGATGACTTTAAGGATATTACGGATTGGATAAGCATTGGTCAATTGATACAACCAAATAACGTTGCTTTTACGGCTTTAAGGGCATGCAAATTGGTTAGAACTTTAGCAACGATGGGGTTAATACGCCTGAATGTTACAGTGATAACGAGTGACAATAACAAGCTTAGATAAGGGAGGGAAAGGAGAAATTCTCCAAATTCCAGAATCTGGCTTAGAAACAGGTTATGTTAGTCGTTTTGGGTTTTTGACAGGATGTGGTAGTACATAAATTCTGGGAAATTTTGGGAAATTGGGGACCCCATATCTAAAACAAGTTTGAGACAAATGTGTAAATAGGCTCTATTTGGCGCTGGATGCACGAATTCTAGTGGGGCCTTTCATGTTTTGAAACAAGTGACGCTTTAGGTAGATGGGTTGTCTATGAACAAAATGGGATGGGCGAAATTCGCTTACAAATTAGGCGTGTTATCTTGGTTCATAGAATTTGGAGTCAAGGCGACGTAATAAAGGCCATAGGGTCATGTTGTATAAAATAGGCGTGGATGAATTAGTTTTACAGATGGGGGAGATTATCTTATCACATGAAACAAGTAGAAACAAAATTGGATGGCCGCATTAAAAGGTGATTGGCATGCTATTAGAGGAAATTGGGATTTTCCAAAAACATGATAGGGGGCCAGTAGGTCATGGCGGCTGTAAAAAATAAAAACTTTAGATGTGAAACTATTCCCACCTCAATTCGGGGAACAAACAGGTAAACTGATAGCATTAAAAAGGATATAACTTTGTGTGAAACTTGAAGGTAATTTTTTACAAACGGTTAAAATGCTAGAGTGGGGGTGTGTATATTAAAGGATCTACTAATGAATGCGGGGTGGATCCAGACCTTCCGGAATGTGGGGTATTCATGGCGTCCTCGAGAATTTGTGGATTTTCTCCGGGTACTCCAGTTTACTCCCACAAAATGAAATTATGGATGCTAGACTGGTTGAACACACTAAATTCTTCTGTTTATGAGTGTGAGCGTGAATGATAGTTTGTCTTTTTGTGTTTTTTGATTGGCAGACCACCGAGACATAATCTATCAATAAAAGATCAATAAAGAAAATAATTTGGGCTTGAGTCAAGGGAAGACCTATGTCTCGACAAGGGGGAGGTGGCCTTGCTACAACGGCACTACAAGGCTTAGGGTTTAAATCTATATGCATACCCACATATCCATTTCAAAAAATACATATAGATTTTATTTTATTTTTATTAGATCATATGGATATCATTCCACGATATGGAATTCCAGAAACTATTTATAGTGATAATGGCTCCCATTTTGTTAATATAATAGTTGTCTACCATCCACAATTGGCGGACCTTATATGAAGTCCTGTTTGGTAGACCTTACAAATTGTTATTATTCACTACACAATGACAATTGGATGATGAGGCGAATCTATCAGAGAAAAAAAAAAACGCACACACCAAATTTAGACTATCAGAGGGAGATTTTGCTTGTCAACAGGAAACGGACGAAGCGACGGTGATTCTTGAAGACTGGATGCTGATAAGCAGCATAAAAGAAGAAACATCGGAGCAACGCAAAGTGGGAGGGTCCTTGTTACTGAAAGGGGACACGGATGCACCTTTCCCACAGTAAGAAGGTTGTCTAAATTGAAACGTTTCAAGAGGAAAACTCCCTAAACAAAGACAAAAAGTCATGTTGAAAACAATTATTGCTTTTGGGGCAATGAAATTAATGATGATTGTGATTCTGTTCCTTTCCACAGTAGGGTTGTTTTCTCCAGTTGGAGAAAAAGGCGGAGGCGTTTCAATTGAGGATACACCTTCTTACGGGAGGGTAAACCGAGAAACATACACATTTACATTTAATTAACATTACCTACTAAATCAAATTTCCAAATTGAAAATATATATTTGGACTCGGCGACGTCCCGGTTGCCATACAAAAAGAGATGGTGGGAAATATGTGTGGTACATTAACAGCAAAAAATTAAAGATTGGGAAAAGCCTTGTTGCAGAAATTGGTCAAGATTGGAAAGCTTGGACTGACATATTAACCTGTGAAATTTATTTCTGAAACAGGGATTTCCCAAACGGGGGATAATTGGGCGCTGTTAATGGAGTGTAAAGAAGGCAAGCACTATGTGGAGCTACTTTGGTAAAAGGGTGGTCTCAATTGAAACATTGAGGGGACGGGTAAGATAAACTTTCTGACTTAATAAGATACGGGAAACACCAATATTAATTGAAAAGATTATTGCTCAGCAAGCAATACCATAAAACTATAGGGAACTCTTTTATATTGGGTTTGACGTCTCCATATGGTTTCAATTGAGACTAAACCATCTTACAAAGGATTAGGATAACCTACCAGACAAGGGAAAATACGATGGGGTCTAACAACTCCCTCAATCACCATTCATTTGGGGAAAAGTGTTTTTACAAATGAAAAAACGTGTCCTACTTGGCAAGAAAAAATATTGAAGCAGTGTTTATCCTGTTACGCGGTAAATAGGAAGTCAATTTTTCCACTGTTTAATCATTTTACCTGCTTAAACCTTACAGGGCATGGTCTGAAGCTGGGGGCGATAAATGAGACGTGGTGTACCGGCGTTCTAAAACAAACTACACCCCTGATACCACGTTCTGGCCTATGGTGGCGGGGTGGTAGATAAATTATACGACTCCTGCCGACACGCGGCAGGACTAGGTACTTTGGTCTCACTGCTCTTACCGGTGTCTGTTTTTCCATCCACAGTGGAGGAGATACAATTGGCGGCTCATAATTCGGAGGTGAAGGGTCGACCCTCCCGACATCGTCGAGAGGCATGGAGGGAAGGAGATCCAACATACATTGATGCGATTGGCATCCCCCGGGGCGTACCAGATGAGTATAAGCTGGCTAATCAGATCGCAGCAGGTTGGGAGTCTATCTTCCTTCTAATCACCCCAAACAAAAATGTGGATAGAATAAATTACTTACATTACAATGTTCAAAACTTGGAAATTATACTGAACAGGGATTTGTGGCCATGAAGGAACAACTGGCAGCTACCAGTCTGATGGCGTTCCAGAATCGCATAGCGGTGGATATGATCCTTGAAACAGGGGGCGTGTGTGCAATGTTTGGAAAACAATGTTGCACCTTCATACCGAACAACGCGTCACCCAGTGGATCTCTCACCAGGGCCATTACTGGCCTGCAAACACTGAACCGCAATATGCAAGAGCACTCTGGAGTAGATACGTCCGCATTGTCAGATTGGTGGGATAAGACCTTTGGAAAATCTAAAGATTTGGACTATAGGCACAATTACCGCTATCCTAACATTGTGTGGGTGATGTAGTATCCCCTGTTTGCGCTCCTTGCTAAGCCGACTTATAACTACTGAAATTGCCCCTACAAATTCTAAAGTACATGAGTTGTATCTTATGGGACGGTTTGGGGAAAGCAGTGAGGTCCAGGAGTACGGTAAATCCGAGGACCAATTGGACGAATATAATTATGTTTTTTCTCTTTCAGACCAGCCATGGGAGTAAGGAGTAGGCGGATAAAATCGCAGTCACCGACATTTCCATTTAGTGATTACTAAGAAATGACTAATAACATACATATTATAAAAACGGGGGAATGTTGGGTTTATTCTGTTTTATTATTATAATAGTTATATTAATTCATTTCTTTATTAAATCAATCTCTTTCTTTTCTTTGTATTAATTCATTACTTTGTTAAATCATTCTCTTTCTGTTTTTCAAAAGTCTTGAGGTCACACCAAGTCATCTTTAACCTAGACAGCCTGTTCCAGGATGGTTATACAAACAATCCACCCAATCTGGGTCCTTGAGATTTGGTGGGCCCTTGGTGACGAGGACAGGGCTATTCGGACAATAACAAGAATATTGTTATCGTTATGTAACCGTACACTTCGGGTTTTTCTGTATGTAACGATTATATGATTATGATTATATTATATGATTCTTAGGTCAAGGAGGTTGTATAATTACTCTAATCTAAATGTTGTTAGGTCTAGTCCCTGTTTTTGTTATTAGTAAAATACTTTGATTGTTATTGTAGTCCCAGATGTTGTTTTTACTCATACGTGATGGAATGATCAACAACTCTGTAACTTGTGACCATAAGAATGGGACGAAAACGTCTATTCGAGGAGACGTTCGGAAGTTGTAAGGTGACACTTGCTGACTCTCCCCTCCGGAGGCTATCTGTTGTATCCATTTCTATTTAATTAAATGTCAATAATTGAATAAGATGTCTTCCTGCAGTTATTGATAATTACGGACGAAGGTAATTATTAATGAACCTGACAATAACCCTAACCCAAACCATAACCACAATCATAACCATAACCCAAACCATAACCCCTAATCCCTTACAATAACCCTAGCCCAAACCATAGCCCCAACCCCTAACAATAACCCTAACCTAAACCATAACCATAACCCAAACCATAACCCCTAACCCCTAACAAGAACCCTAAACCAAACCATAATCCCATCCATAGCCATAACCCCAACCCCTAACAATAACCCTAACCCAAACCATAACCCAAACCATAACCCAAACCATAACCCAAACCATAACCCAAACCATAACCCAAACCATAACCCAAACCATAACCCAAACCATAACCCAAACCATAACCCAAACCATAACCCAAACCATAACCCAAACCATAACCCAAACCATAACCCAAACCATAACCCAAACCATAACCCAAACCATAACCCAAACCATAACCCAAACCATAACCCAAACCATAACCCAAACCATAACCCAAACCATAACCCAAACCATAACCCAAACCATAACCCAAACCATAACCCAAACCATAACCCAAACCATAACCCAAACCATAACCCAAACCATAACCCAAACCATAACCCAAACCATAACCCAAACCATAACCCAAACCCTAACCCAAACCATAACACTAACCCAAACCATAACCCAAACAATAACCCAAACCCAAACCATAACCCTAACCCAAACCATAACCCCAACCATAACCAGATTCCCAACCATAACCATAACCCCAACCAAAACCAGATTCCCAACCATAGCCATAACTCCAACCATATCCCCAACCATAACCATAACCCTAACCGATAACCCCAACCATAACACCAACCATAACCCCAACCATAACCCCAACCATAACCCAAACCCTAACCCCAACCCCTAACAATAACCCTAACCCAAACCATAACCCCTAACCCCTAACAATATCCCTAACCCAAACCATAACCCCTAACAATAACCCTAACCCAAACCATAACCCCAACCCCTAACAATAACCATAACCCAAACCATAACCCCTAACCCCTAAAAATAACCCTAACCCAAACCATAACCCCAACCCCTAACAATAACCCTAACCCAAAACCTAACCCAAACCATACCCATAACCCCAACCATAACCATAACCCAAACCATAACCCCTAACCCCTAACCCCTAACAATAACCCTAACCCAAACCATAACCCCAACCCCTAACAATAACCCTAACCTAAACCATAACCCCAACCATAACCATAACCCCAACCCCTAACAATAACCCTAACCTAAACCATAACCCCAACCATAACCATAACCCAAACCATAACCATAACCATAACCCAAAACATAACCCCTAACCCCTAACAATAACCCTCAACCAAACCATAACCCCAACCCCTTAACAATAACCCTAACCCAAACCATAACCCCAATCATAACCATAACCCAAACCATAACCCATAATCCCTTACAATAACCCTAGCCCAAACCATAACCCCAACCCCTAACAATAACCCTAACCTAAACCATAACCATAACCCAAACCATAACCCCTAACCCCCAACAAGAACCCTAACCCAAACCATAATCCCATCCATAGCCATAACCCCAACCATAACCATAACCCAAACCATAACCCCCAACCCCTAACAATGACCCTAACCCAAACCATAACCCAAACCATAACCCAAACCATAACCCAAACCATAACCCAAACCATAACCCAAACCATAACCCAAACCATAACCCAAACCATAACCCAAACCATAACCCAAACCATATCCCAAACCATAACCCAAACCATAACCCAAACCATAACCCAAACCATAACCCATACCATAACCCAAACCATAACCCATACCATAACCCAAACCCTAACCCAAACCATAACCCTAACCCAAACCATAACCCTAACCCAAACCATAACCCGAACCCAAACCATAACCCAAACAATAACCCTAACCCAAACAATAACCCTAACCCAAACCATAACCCTAACCCAAACCATAACCCTAACCCAAACCATAACCAGATTCCCAACGATAACCATAACCCCAACCAAAACCCTATTCCCAACCATAGCCATAACTCCAACCATATCCCCAACCATAGCCATAACTCCAACCATATCCCCAACCATAACCATAACCCTAACTGATAACCCCAACCATAACACCAACCATAACACCAACCATAACAACAACCATAACCCCAACCATAACCCAAACACTAACCCCAACCCCTAACAATAACCTTAACCCTAACCCAAACCATAACCCCTAAACCCTAACAATATCCCTAACCCAAACCATAACCCCTAACAATAACCCTAACCCAAACCATAATCCCAACCCCTAACAATAACCATAACCCAAACCATAACGCCTAACCCCTAACAATAACCCTAACCCAAACCATAACCCCAACCCCTAACAATAACCCTAACCCAAACCATAACCATAACCCAAACCATAACCCAAACCATAACCCAAACCATAACCCAAACCATAACCCAAACCATAACCCAAACCATAACCCAAACCATAACCCAAACCATAACCCAAACCATAACCCAAACCATAACCCAAACCCTAACCCAAACCATAACACCAACCATAACCCCAACCATAACCCCAACCATAACCCAAACCCTAACCCCAACCCCTAACAATAACCCTAACCCTAACCCAAACCATAACCCCTAACCCCTAACAATATCCCTCACGCAAACCATAACCCCTAACCCCTAACAATATCCCTCACCCAAACCATAACCCCTAACAATAACCCTAACCCAAACCATATTCCCAACCCCTAACAATATCCATAACCCAAACCATAACCCCTAACCCCTAAAAATAACCCTATCCCAAACCCTAAACCCAACCCCTAACAATAACCCTAACCCAAAACCTAACCCAAACCATACCCATAACCCCAACCATAACCCCAACCATAACCCCAACCATAACCCCAACCATAACCATAACCCAAACCATAACCCCTAACCCCTAACAATAACCCTAACCCAAACCATAATCCCATCCATAGCCATAACCCCAACCATAACCATAACCCAAACCATAACCCCCAACCCCTAACAATAACCCAAACCATAACCCAAACCATAACCAAAACCATAACCCAAACCATAACCCAAACCCTAACCCTAACCCTAACCCTAACCCTAACCCTAACCCTAACCCTAATCCTAACCCTAACCCTAACCCTAACCCTAACCCTAACCCTAACCCTAACCCTAACCCCAACCCCTAACAATAACCCTAACCCAAACCCTAACCCTAACCCTAACCCTAACCCCAACCCCTAACAATAACCCTAACCCAAACCATAACCAAAACCATAACCCAAACCATAACCCAAACCATAACCCAAACCATAACCCAAACCATAACCCAAACCATAACCCAAACCATAACCCAAACCATAACCCAAACCATAACCCAAACCATAACCCAAACCATAACCCAAACCATAACCCAAACCATAACCCAAACCATAACCCAAACCATAACCCAAACCATAACCCAAACCATAACCCAAACCATAACCCAAACCATAACCCAAACCATAACCCAAACCATAACCCAAACCATAACCCAAACCATAACCCAAACCATAACCCAAACCCTAACCCAAACCATAACACTAACCCAAACCATAACCCAAACAATAACCCTAACCCAAACCATAACCCCAACCATAACCAGATTCCCAATCATAACCATAACCCGAACCAAAACCAGATTCCCAACCATAGCCATAACTCCAACCATATCCCCAACCATAACCATAACCCTAACCGATAATCCCCAACCATAACACCAACCATAACCCCAACCATAACCCCAACCATAACCCAAACCCTAACCCCAACCCCTAACAATAACCCTAACCCAAACCATAACCCCTAACCCCTAACAATATCCCTAACCCAAACCATAACCCCTAACCCCTAACAATATCCCTAACCCAAACCATAACCCCTAACAATAACCATAACCCTAACCATAACCCCTAACCCCTAAAAATAACCCTAACCCAAACCATAACCCCAACCCCTATCAATAACCCTAACCCAAAACCTAACCCAAACCATACCCATAACCCCAACCATAACCATTACCCCTAACCCCTAACCCCTAACAATAACCCTAACCCAAACCATAACCCCAACCCCTAACAATAACCCTAACCTAAACCATAACCCCAACCATAACCATAACCCCAACCCCTAACAATAACCCTAACCTAAACCATAACCCCAACCATAACCATAACCCAAACCATAACCATAACCCAAAACATAACCCCTAACCCCTAACAATAACCCTCAACCAAACCATAACCCCAACCCCTTAACAATAACCCTAACCCAAACCATAACCCCAATCATAACCATAACCCAAACCATAACCCCTAATCCCTTACAATAACCCTAGCCCAAACCATAGCCCCAACCCCTAACAATAACCCTAACCTAAACCATAACCATAACCCAAACCATAACCCCTAACCCCTAACAAGAACCCTAAACCAAACCATAATCCCATCCATAGCCATAACCCCAACCCCTAACAATAACCCTAACCCAAACCATAACCCAAACCATAATCCAAACCATAACCCAAACCATAACCCAAACCATAACCCAAACCATAACCCAAACCATAACCCAAACCATAACCCAAACCATAACCCAAACCATAACCCAAACCATAACCCAAACCATAACCCAAACCATAACCCAAACCATAACCCAAACCATAACCCAAACCATAACCCAAACCATAACCCAAACCATAACCCAAACCATAACCCAAACCATAACCCAAACCATAACCCAAACCATAACCCAAACCATAACCCAAACCATAACCCAAACCCTAACCCAAACCATAACACTAACCCAAACCATAACCCAAACAATAACCCAAACCCAAACCATAACCCTAACCCAAACCATAACCCCAACCATAACCAGATTCCCAACCATAACCATAACCCCAACCAAAACCAGATTCCCAACCATAGCCATAACTCCAACTATATCCCCAACCATAACCATAACCCTAACCGATAACCCCAACCATAACACCAACCATAACCCCAACCATAACCCCAACCATAACCCAAACCCTAACCCCAACCCCTAACAATAACCCTAACCCAAACCATAACCCCTAACCCCTAACAATATCCCTAACCCAAACCATAACCCCTAACAATAACCCTAACCCAAACCATAACCCCAACCCCTAACAATAACCATAACCCAAACCATAACCCCTAACCCCTAAAAATAACCCTAACCCAAACCATAACCCCAACCCCTAACAATAACCCTAACCCAAAACCTAACCCAAACCATACCCATAACCCCAACCATAACCATAACCCAAACCATAACCCCTAACCCCTAACCCCTAACAATAACCCTAACCCAAACCATAACCCCAACCCCTAACAATAACCCTAACCTAAACCATAACCCCAACCATAACCATAACCCCAACCCCTAACAATAACCCTAACCTAAACCATAACCCCAACCATAACCATAACCCAAACCATAACCATAACCCAAAACATAACCCCTAACCCCTAACAATAACCCTCAACCAAACCATAACCCCAACCCCTTAACAATAACCCTAACCCAAACCATAACCCCAATCATAACCATAACCCAAACCATAACCCATAATCCCTTACAATAACCCTAGCCCAAACCATAACCCCAACCCCTAACAATAACCCTAACCTAAACCATAACCATAACCCAAACCATAACCCCTAACCCCCAACAAGAACCCTAACCCAAACCATAATCCCATCCATAGCCATAACCCCAACCATAACCATAACCCAAACCATAACCCCCAACCCCTAATAATAACCCTAACCCAAACCATAACCCAAACCATAACCCAAACCATAACCCAAACCATAACCCAAACCATAACCCAAACCATAACCCAAACCATAACCCAAACCATAACCCAAACCATAACCCAAACCATAACCCAAACCATATCCCAAACCATAACCCAAACCATAACCCAAATCATAACCCAAACCATAACCCAAACCATAACCCATACCATAAACCCAAACCATAACCCATACCATAACCCAAACCCTAACCCAAACCATAACCATAACCCTAACCCAAACCATAACCCGAACCCAAACCATAACCCAAACAATAACCCTAACCCAAACCATAACCCTAACCCAAACCATAACCCTAACCCAAACCATAACCAGATTCCCAACCATAACCATAACCCCAACCAAAACCCTATTCCCAACCATAGCCATAACTCCAACCATATCCCCAACCATAGCCATAACTCCAACCATATCCCCAACCATAACCATAACCCTAACAGATAACCGCAACCATAACACCAACCATAACCCAAACACTAACCCCAACCCCTAACAATAACCTTAACCCTAACCCAAACCATAACCCCTAAACCCTAACAATATCCCTAACCCAAACCATAACCCCTAACAATAACCCTAACCCAAACCATAATCCCAACCCCTAACAATAACCATAACCCAAACCATAACCCCTAACCCCTAACAATAACCCTAACCCAAACCATAACCCCAACCTCTAACAATAACCCTAACCCAAACCATAACCCAAACCATAACCCAAACCATAACCCAAACCATAACCCAAACCATAACCCAAACCATAACCCAAACCCTAACCCAAACCATAACACCAACCATAACCCCAACCATAACCCCAATCATAACCCAAACCCTAACCCCAACCCCTAACAATAACCCTAACCCTAACCCAAACCATAACCCCTAACCCCTAACAATATCCCTCACGCAAACCATAACCCCTAACCCCTAACAATATCCCTCACCCAAACCATAACCCCTAACAATAACCCTAACCCAAACCATATTCCCAACCCCTAACAATATCCATAACCCAAACCATAACCCCTAACCCCTAAAAATAACCCTATCCCAAACCATAACCCCAACCCCTAACAATAACCCTAACCCAAAACCTAACCCAAACCATACCCATAACCCAAACCATAACCCAAACCATAACCCAAACCATAACCCAAACCATAACCCAAACCATAACCCAAACCATAACCCAAACCATAACCCAAACCATAACCCAAACCATAACCCAAACCATAACCCAAACCCTAACCCAAACCATAACACCAACCATAACCCCAACCATAACCCCAACCATAACCCAAACCCTAACCCCAACCCCTAACAATAACCCTAACCCTAACCCAAACCATAACCCCTAACCCCTAACAATATCCCTCACGCAAACCATAACCCCTAACCCCTAACAATATCCCTCACCCAAACCATAACCCCTAACAATAACCCTAACCCAAACCATATTCCCAACCCCTAACAATATCCATAACCCAAACCATAACCCCTAACCCCTAAAAATAACCCTATCCCAAACCCTAAACCCAACCCCTAACAATAACCCTAACCCAAAACCTAACCCAAACCATACCCATAACCCCAACCATAACCCCAACCATAACCCCAACCATAACCATAACCCAAACCATAACCCCCAACCCCTAACAATAACCCAAACCATAACCCAAACCATAACCAAAACCATAACCCAAACCATAACCCAAACCCTAACCCTAACCCTAACCCTAATCCTAACCCTAACCCTAACCCTAACCCTAACCCTAACCCTAACCCCAACCCCTAACAATAACCCTAACCCAAACCCTAACCCTAACCCTAACCCTAAACCCAACCCCTAACAATAACCCTAACCCAAACCATAACCAAAACCATAACCCAAACCATAACCCAAACCATAACCCAAACCATAACCCAAACCATAACCCAAACCATAACCCAAACCATAACCCAAACCATAACCCAAACCATAACCCAAACCATAACCCAAACCATAACCCAAACCATAACCCAAACCATAACCCAAACCATAACCCAAACCATAACCCAAACCATAACCCAAACCATAACCCAAACCATAACCCAAACCATAACCCAAACCATAACCCAAACCATAACCCAAACCATAACCCAAACCATAACCCAAACCATAACCCAAACCATAACCCAAACCATAACCCAAACCCTAACCCAAACCATAACACTAACCCAAACCATAACCCAAACAATAACCCTAACCCAAACCATAACCCCAACCATAACCAGATTCCCAATCATAACCATAACCCGAACCAAAACCAGATTCCCAACCATAGCCATAACTCCAACCATATCCCCAACCATAACCCTAACCCTAACCGATAATCCCCAACCATAACACCAACCATAACCCCAACCATAACCCCAACCATAACCCAAACCCTAACCCCAACCCCTAACAATAACCCTAACCCAAACCATAACCCCTAACCCCTAACAATATCCCTAACCCCAACCCCTAACAATAACCCTAACCCAAACCATAACCCCTAACCCCTAACAATATCCCTAACCCAAACCATAACCCCTAACCCCTAACAATATCCCTAACCCAAACCATAACCCCTAACAATAACCATAACCCTAACCATAACCCCTAACCCCTAAAAATAACCCTAACCCAAACCATAACCCCAACCCCTATCAATAACCCTAACCCAAAACCTAACCCAAACCATACCCATAACCCCAACCATAACCATTACCCCTAACCCCTAACCCCTAACAATAACCCTAACCCAAACCATAACCCCAACCCCTAACAATAACCCTAACCTAAACCATAACCCCAACCATAACCATAACCCCAACCCCTAACAATAACCCTAACCTAAACCATAACCCCAACCATAACCATAACCCAAACCATAACCATAACCCAAACCATAACCATAACCCAAAACATAACCCCTAACCCCTAACAATAACCCTCAACCAAACCATAACCCCAACCCCTTAACAATAACCCTAACCCAAACCATAACCCCAATCATAACCATAACCCAAACCATAACCCCTAATCCCTTACAATAACCCTAGCCCAAACCATAGTCCCAACCCCTAACAATAACCCTAACCTAAACCATAACCATAACCCAAACCATAACCCCTAACCCCTAACAAGAACCCTAAACCAAACCATAATCCCATCCATAGCCATAACCCCAACCCCTAACAATAACCCTAACCCAAACCATAACCCAAACCATAATCCAAACCATAACCCAAACCATAACCCAAACCATAACCCAAACCATAACCCAAACCATAACCCAAACCATAACCCAAACCATAACCCAAACCATAACCCAAACCATAACCCAAACCATAACCCAAACCATAACCCAAACCATAACCCAAACCATAACCCAAACCATAACCCAAACCATAACCCAAACCATAACCCAAACCATAACCCAAACCATAACCCAAACCATAACCCAAACCATAACCCAAACCATAACCCAAACCATAACCCAAACCCTAACCCAAACCCTAACCCAAACCATAACACTAACCCAAACCATAACCCAAACAATAACCCAAACCCAAACCATAACCCTAACCCAAACCATAACCCCAACCATAACCAGATTCCCAACCATAACCATAACCCCAACCAAAACCAGATTCCCAACCATAGCCATAACTCCAACCATATCCCCAACCATAACCATAACCCTAACCGATAACACCAACCATAACCCCAACCATAACCCCAACCATAACCCAAACCCTAACCCCAACCCCTAACAATAACCCTAACCCAAACCATAACCCCTAACCCCTAACAATATCCCTAACCCAAACCATAACCCCTAACAATAACCCTAACCCAAACCATAACCCCAACCCCTAACAATAACCATAACCCAAACCATAACCCCTAACCCCTAAAAATAACCCTAACCCAAACCATAACCCCAACCCCTAACAATAACCCTAACCCAAAACCTAACCCAAACCATACCCATAACCCCAACCATAACCATAACCCAAACCATAACCCCTAACCCCTAACCCCTAACAATAACCCTAACCCAAACCATAACCCCAACCCCTAACAATAACCCTAACCTAAACCATAACCCCAACCATAACCATAACCCCAACCCCTAACAATAACCCTAACCTAAACCATAACCCCAACCATAACCATAACCCAAACCATAACCATAACCCAAAACATAACCCCTAACCCCTAACAATAACCCTCAACCAAACCATAACCCCAACCCCTTAACAATAACCCTAACCCAAACCATAACCCCAATCATAACCATAACCCAAACCATAACCCATAATCCCTTACAATAACCCTAGCCCAAACCATAACCCCAACCCCTAACAATAACCCTAACCTTAACCATAACCATAACCCAAACCATAACCCCTAACCCCCAACAAGAACCCTAACCCAAACCATAATCCCATCCATAGCCATAACCCCAACCATAACCATAACCCAAACCATAACCCCCAACCCCTAATAATAACCCTAACCCAAACCATAACCCAAACCATAACCCAAACCATAACCCAAACCATAACCCAAACCATAACCCAAACCATAACCCAAACCATAACCCAAACCATATCCCAAACCATAACCCAAACCATAACCCAAATCATAACCCAAACCATAACCCAAACCATAACCCATACCATAAACCCAAACCATAACCCATACCATAACCCAAACCCTAACCCAAACCATAACCCTAACCCAAACCTTAACCCGAACCCAAACCATAACCCAAACAATAACCCTAACCCAAACCATAACCCTAACCCAAACCATAACCCTAACCCAAACCATAACCAGATTCCCAACCATAACCATAACCCCAACCAAAACCCTATTCCCAACCATAGCCATAACTCCAACCATATCCCCAACCATAGCCATAACTCCAACCATATCCCCAACCATAACCATAACCCTAACTGATAACCCCAACCATAACACCAACCATAACCCAAACACTAACCCCAACCCCTAACAATAACCTTAACCCTAACCCAAACCATAACCCCTAAACCCTAACAATATCCCTAACCCAAACCATAACCCCTAACAATAACCCTAACCCAAACCATAATCCCAACCCCTAACAATAACCATAACCCAAACCATAACCCCTAACCCCTAACAATAACCCTAACCCAAACCATAACCCCAACCTCTAACAATAACCCTAACCCAAACCATAACCCAAACCATAACCCAAACCATAACCCAAACCATAACCCAAACCATAACCCAAACCCTAACCCAAACCATAACACCAACCATAACCCCAACCATAACCCCAACCATAACCCAAACCCTAACCCCAACCCCTAACAATAACCCTAACCCTAACCCAAACCATAACCCCTAACCCCTAACAATATCCCTCACGCAAACCATAACCCCTAACCCCTAACAATATCCCTCACCCAAACCATAACCCCTAACAATAACCCTAACCCAAACCATATTCCCAACCCCTAACAATATCCATAACCCAAACCATAACCCCTAACCCCTAAAAATAACCCTATCCCAAACCATAACCCCAACCCCTAACAATAACCCTAACCCAAAACCTAACCCAAACCATACCCATAACCCCAACCATAACCCCAACCATAACCCCAACCATAACCATAACCCAAACCATAACCCCTAACCCCTAACAATAACCCTAACCCAAACCATAACCCCTAACCCCTAACAATAACCCTAACCCAAACCATAATCCCATCCATAGCCATAACCCCAACCATAACCATAACCCAAACCATAACCCAAACCATAACCCAAACCATAACCCAAACCATAACCCAAACCATAACCCAAACCATAACCCAAACCATAACCCAAACCCTAACCCTAACCCTAACCCTAACCCTAATCCTAACCCTAACCCTAACCCTAACCCTAACCCCAACCCCTAACAATAACCCTAACCCAAACCCAAACCCTAACCCTAACCCTAACCCTAACCCCAACCCCTATAACCATAACCATAACCCAAACCATAACCCAAACCATAACCCAAACCATAACCCAAACCATAACCCAAACCATAACCCAAACCATAACCCAAACCATAACCCAAACCATAACCCAAACCATAACCCAAACCATAACCCAAACCATAACCCAAACCATAACCCAAACCATAACCCAAACCATAACCCAAACCATAACCCAAACCATAACCCAAACCATAACCCAAACCATAACCCAAACCATAACCCAAACCATAACCCAAACCATAACCCAAACCATAACCCAAACCATAACCCAAACCATAACCCAAACCATAACCCATAACCCCTAAAAATAACCCTAACCCAAACCATAACCCCAACCCCTAACAATAACCCTAACCCAAAACCTAACCCAAACCATACCCATAACCCCAACCATAACCATAACCCCTAACCCCTAACAATAACCCTAACCCAAACCATAACCCCAACCCCTAACAATAACCCTAACCTAAACCATAACCCCAACCATAACCATAACCCCAACCCCTAACAATAACCCTAACCTAAACCATAACCCCAACCATAACCATAACCCAAACCATAACCATAACCCAAAACATAACCCCTAACCCCTAACAATAACCCTCAACCAAACCATAACCCCAACCCCTTAACAATAACCCTAACCCAAACCATAACCCCAATCATAACCATAACCCAAACCATAACCCCTAATCCCTTACAATAACCCTAGCCCAAACCATAGCCCCAACCCCTAACAATAACCCTAACCTAAACCATAACCATAACCCAAACCATAACCCCTAACCCCTAACAAGAACCCTAAACCAAACCATAATCCCATCCATAGCCATAACCCCAACCCCTAACAATAACCCTAACCCAAACCATAACCCAAACCATAACCCAAACCATAACCCAAACCATAACCCAAACCATAACCCAAACCATAACCCAAACCATAACCCAAACCATAACCCAAACCATAACCCAAACCATAACCCAAACCATAACCCAAACCATAACCCAAACCATAACCCAAACCATAACCCAAACCATAACCCAAACCATAACCCAAACCATAACCCAAACCATAACCCAAACCATAACCCAAACCATAACCCAAACCATAACCCAAACCATAACCCAAACCATAACCCAAACCATAACCCAAACCATAACCCAAACCATAACCCAAACCATAACCCAAACCATAACCCAAACCATAACCCAAACCATAACCCAAACCATAACCCAAACCATAACCCAAACCATAACCCAAACCATAACCCAAACCATAACCCAAACCCTAACCCAAACCCTAACCCAAACCATAACACTAACCCAAACCATAACCCAAACAATAACCCAAACCCAAACCATAACCCTAACCCAAACCATAACCCCAACCATAACCAGATTCCCAACCATAACCATAACCCCAACCAAAACCAGATTCCCAACCATAGCCATAACTCCAACCATATCCCCAACCATAACCATAACCCTAACCGATAACCCCAACCATAACACCAACCATAACCCCAACCATAACCCCAACCATAACCCAAACCCTAACCCCAACCCCTTAACAATAACCCTAACCCAAACCATAACCCCAATCATAACCATAACCCAAACCATAACCCCTAATCCCTTACAATAACCCTAGCCCAAACCATAACCCCAACCCCTAACAATAACCCTAACCTAAACCATAACCATAACCCAAACCATAACCCCTAACCCCCAACAAGAACCATAACCCAAACCATAACCCCTAACCCCCAACAAGAACCCTAACCCAAACCATAATCCCATCCATAGCCATAACCCCAACCATAACCATAACCCAAACCATAACCCCCAACCCCTAACAATAACCCTAACCCAAACCATAACCCAAACCATAACCCAAACCATAACCCAAACCATAACCCAAACCATAACCCAAACCATAACCCAAACCCTAACCCTAATCCTAACCCTAACCCTAACCCCAACCCCTAACAATAACCCTAACCAAAACCCTAACCCTAATCCTAACCCTAACCCTAACCCCAACCCCTAACAATAACCCTAACCCAAACCATAACCAAAACCATAACCCAAACCATAACCCAAACCATAACCCAAACCATAACCCAAACCATAACCCAAACATAACCCAAACCATAACCCAAACCATAACCCAAACCATAACCCAAACCATAACTCAAACCATAACCCAAACCATAACCCAAACCATAACCCAAACCATAACCCAAACCATAACCCAAACCATAACCCAAACCATAACCCAAACCATAACCCAAACCATAACCCAAACCATAACCCAAACCATAACCCAAACCATAACCCAAACCATAACCCAAACCATAACCCAAACCATAACCCAAACCATAACCCAAACCATAACCCAAACCATAACCCAAACCATAACCCAAACCATAACCCAAACCCTAACCCAAACCATAACACTAACCCAAACCATAACCCAAACAATAACCCTAACCCAAACCATAACCCTAACCCAAACCATAACCCCAACCATAACCAGATTCCCAATCATAACCATAACCCGAACCAAAACCAGATTCCCAACCATAGCCATAACTCCAACCATATCCCCAACCATAACCATAACCCTAACCGATAATCCCCAACCATAACACCAACCATAACCCCAACCATAACCCCAACCATAACCCAAACCCTAACCCCAACCCCTAACAATAACCCTAACCCAAACCATAACCCCTAACCCCTAACAATATCCCTAACCCAAACCATAACCCCTAACCCCTAACAATATCCCTAACCCAAACCATAACCCCTAACAATAACCATAACCCTAACCATAACCCCTAACCCCTAAAAATAACCCTAACCCAAACCATAACCCCAACCCCTATCAATAACCCTAACCCAAAACCTAACCCAAACCATACCCATAACCCCAACCATAACCATTACCCCTAACCCCTAACCCCTAACAATAACCCTAACCCAAACCATAACCCCAACCCCTAACAATAACCCTAACCTAAACCATAACCCCAACCATAACCATAACCCCAACCCCTAACAATAACCCTAACCTAAACCATAACCCCAACCATAACCATAACCCAAACCATAACCATAACCCAAAACATAACCCCTAACCCCTAACAATAACCCTCAACCAAACCATAACCCCAACCCCTTAACAATAACCCTAACCCAAACCATAACCCCAATCATAACCATAACCCAAACCATAACCCCTAATCCCTTACAATAACCCTAGCCCAAACCATAGCCCCAACCCCTAACAATAACCCTAACCTAAACCATAACCATAACCCAAACCATAACCCCTAACCCCTAACAAGAACCCTAAACCAAACCATAATCCCATCCATAGCCATAACCCCAACCCCTAACAATAACCCTAACCCAAACCATAACCCAAACCATAATCCAAACCATAACCCAAACCATAACCCAAACCATAACCCAAACCATAACCCAAACCATAACCCAAACCATAACCCAAACCATAACCCAAACCATAACCCAAACCATAACCCAAACCATAACCCAAACCATAACCCAAACCATAACCCAAACCATAACCCAAACCATAACCCAAACCATAACCCAAACCATAACCCAAACCATAACCCAAACCATAACCCAAACCATAACCCAAACCATAACCCAAACCCTAACCCAAACCATAACACTAACCCAAACCATAACCCAAACAATAACCCAAACCCAAACCATAACCCTAACCCAAACCATAACCCCAACCATAACCAGATTCCCAACCATAACCATAACCCCAACCAAAACCAGATTCCCAACCATAGCCATAACTCCAACCATATCCCCAACCATAACCATAACCCTAACCGATAACCCCAACCATAACACCAACCATAACCCCAACCATAACCCCAACCATAACCCAAACCCTAACCCCAACCCCTAACAATAACCCTAACCCAAACCATAACCCCTAACCCCTAACAATATCCCTAACCCAAACCATAACCCCTAACAATAACCCTAACCCAAACCATAACCCCAACCCCTAACAATAACCATAACCCAAACCATAACCCCTAACCCCTAAAAATAACCCTAACCCAAACCATAACCCCAACCCCTAACAATAACCCTAACCCAAAACCTAACCCAAACCATACCCATAACCCCAACCATAACCATAACCCAAACCATAACCCCTAACCCCTAACCCCTAACAATAACCCTAACCCAAACCATAACCCCAACCCCTAACAATAACCCTAACCTAAACCATAACCTCAACCATAACCATAACCCCAACCCCTAACAATAACCCTAACCTAAACCATAACCCCAACCATAACCATAACCCAAACCATAACCATAACCCAAAACATAACCCCTAACCCCTAACAATAACCCTCAACCAAACCATAACCCCAACCCCTTAACAATAACCCTAACCCAAACCATAACCCCAATCATAACCATAACCCAAACCATAACCCATAATCCCTTACAATAACCCTAGCCCAAACCATAACCCCAACCCCTAACAATAACCCTAACCTAAACCATAACCATAACCCAAACCATAACCCCTAACCCCCAACAAGAACCCTAACCCAAACCATAATCCCATCCATAGCCATAACCCCAACCATAACCATAACCCAAACCATAACCCCCAACCCCTAATAATAACCCTAACCCAAACCATAACCCAAACCATAACCCAAACCATAACCCAAACCATAACCCAAACCATAACCCAAACCATAACCCAAACCATAACCCAAACCATAACCCAAACCATAACCCAAACCATATCCCAAACCATAACCCAAACCATAACCCAAATCATAACCCAAACCATAACCCAAACCATAACCCATACCATAAACCCAAACCATAACCCATACCATAACCCAAACCCTAACCCAAACCATAACCCTAACCCAAACCATAACCCGAACCCAAACCATAACCCAAACAATAACCCTAACCCAAACCATAACCCTAACCCAAACCATAACCCTAACCCAAACCATAACCAGATTCCCAACCATAACCATAACCCCAACCAAAACCCTATTCCCAACCATAGCCATAACTCCAACCATATCCCCAACCATAGCCATAACTCCAACCATATCCCCAACCATAACCATAACCCTAACAGATAACCGCAACCATAACACCAACCATAACCCAAACACTAACCCCAACCCCTAACAATAACCTTAACCCTAACCCAAACCATAACCCCTAAACCCTAACAATATCCCTAACCCAAACCATAACCCCTAACAATAACCCTAACCCAAACCATAATCCCAACCCCTAACAATAACCATAACCCAAACCATAACCCCTAACCCCTAACAATAACCCTAACCCAAACCATAACCCCAACCTCTAACAATAACCCTAACCCAAACCATAACCCAAACCATAACCCAAAACATAACCCAAACCATAACCCAAACCATAACCCAAACCATAACCCAAACCCTAACCCAAACCATAACACCAACCATAACCCCAACCATAACCCCAACCATAACCCAAACCCTAACCCCAACCCCTAACAATAACCCTAACCCTAACCCAAACCATAACCCCTAACCCCTAACAATATCCCTCACGCAAACCATAACCCCTAACCCCTAACAATATCCCTCACCCAAACCATAACCCCTAACAATAACCCTAACCCAAACCATATTCCCAACCCCTAACAATATCCATAACCCAAACCATAACCCCTAACCCCTAAAAATAACCCTATCCCAAACCATAACCCCAACCCCTAACAATAACCCTAACCCAAAACCTAACCCAAACCATACCCATAACCCAAACCATAACCCAAACCATAACCCAAACCATAACCCAAACCATAACCCAAACCATAACCCAAACCATAACCCAAACCATAACCCAAACCATAACCCAAACCATAACCCAAACCATAACCCAAACCATAACCCAAACCCTAACCCAAACCATAACACCAACCATAACCCCAACCATAACCCCAACCATAACCCAAACCCTAACCCCAACCCCTAACAATAACCCTAACCCTAACCCAAACCATAACCCCTAACCCCTAACAATATCCCTCACGCAAACCATAACCCCTAACCCCTAACAATATCCCTCACCCAAACCATAACCCCTAACAATAACCCTAACCCAAACCATATTCCCAACCCCTAACAATATCCATAACCCAAACCATAACCCCTAACCCCTAAAAATAACCCTATCCCAAACCCTAAACCCAACCCCTAACAATAACCCTAACCCAAAACCTAACCCAAACCATACCCATAACCCCAACCATAACCCCAACCATAACCCCAACCATAACCATAACCCAAACCATAACCCCTAACCCCTAACAATAACCCTAACCCAAACCATAATCCCATCCATAGCCATAACCCCAACCATAACCATAACCCAAACCATAACCCCCAACCCCTAACAATAACCCAAACCATAACCCAAACCATAACCAAAACCATAACCCAAACCATAACCCAAACCCTAACCCTAACCCTAACCCTAATCCTAACCCTAACCCTAACCCTAACCCTAACCCTAACCCTAACCCTAACCCCAACCCCTAACAATAACCCTAACCCAAACCCTAACCCTAACCCTAACCCTAAACCCAACCCCTAACAATAACCCTAACCCAAACCATAACCAAAACCATAACCCAAACCATAACCCAAACCATAACCCAAACCATAACCCAAACCATAACCCAAACCATAACCCAAACCATAACCCAAACCATAACCCAAACCATAACCCAAACCATAACCCAAACCATAACCCAAACCATAACCCAAACCATAACCCAAACCATAACCCAAACCATAACCCAAACCATAACCCAAACCATAACCCAAACCATAACCCAAACCATAACCCAAACCATAACCCAAACCATAACCCAAACCATAACCCAAACCATAACCCAAACCCTAACCCAAACCATAACCCAAACAATAACCCTAACCCAAACCATAACCCCAACCATAACCAGATTCCCAATCATAACCATAACCCGAACCAAAACCAGATTCCCAACCATAGCCATAACTCCAACCATATCCCCAACCATAACCATAACCCTAACCGATAATCCCCAACCATAACACCAACCATAACCCCAACCATAACCCCAACCATAACCCAAACCCTAACCCCAACCCCTAACAATAACCCTAACCCAAACCATAACCCCTAACCCCTAACAATATCCCTAACCCCAACCCCTAACAATAACCCTAACCCAAACCATAACCCCTAACCCCTAACAATATCCCTAACCCAAACCATAACCCCTAACCCCTAACAATATCCCTAACCCAAACCATAACCCCTAACAATAACCATAACCCTAACCATAACCCCTAACCCCTAAAAATAACCCTAACCCAAACCATAACCCCAACCCCTATCAATAACCCTAACCCAAAACCTAACCCAAACCATACCCATAACCCCAACCATAACCATTACCCCTAACCCCTAACCCCTAACAATAACCCTAACCCAAACCATAACCCCAACCCCTAACAATAACCCTAACCTAAACCATAACCCCAACCATAACCATAACCCCAACCCCTAACAATAACCCTAACCTAAACCATAACCCCAACCATAACCATAACCCAAACCATAACCATAACCCAAAACATAACCCCTAACCCCTAACAATAACCCTCAACCAAACCATAACCCCAACCCCTTAACAATAACCCTAACCCAAACCATAACCCCAATCATAACCATAACCCAAACCATAACCCCTAATCCCTTACAATAACCCTAGCCCAAACCATAGCCCCAACCCCTAACAATAACCCTAACCTAAACCATAACCATAACCCAAACCATAACCCCTAACCCCTAACAAGAACCCTAAACCAAACCATAATCCCATCCATAGCCATAACCCCAACCCCTAACAATAACCCTAACCCAAACCATAACCCAAACCATAATCCAAACCATAACCCAAACCATAACCCAAACCATAACCCAAACCATAACCCAAACCATAACCCAAACCATAACCCAAACCATAACCCAAACCATAACCCAAACCATAACCCAAACCATAACCCAAACCATAACCCAAACCATAACCCAAACCATAACCCAAACCATAACCCAAACCATAACCCAAACCATAACCCAAACCATAACCCAAACCATAACCCAAACCCTAACCCAAACCATAACACTAACCCAAACCATAACCCAAACAATAACCCAAACCCAAACCATAACCCTAACCCAAACCATAACCCCAACCATAACCAGATTCCCAACCATAACCATAACCCCAACCAAAACCAGATTCCCAACCATAGCCATAACTCCAACTATATCCCCAACCATAACCATAACCCTAACCGATAACCCCAACCATAACACCAACCATAACCCCAACCATAACCCCAACCATAACCCAAACCCTAACCCCAACCCCTAACAATAACCCTAACCCAAACCATAACCCCTAACCCCTAACAATATCCCTAACCCAAACCATAACCCCTAACAATAACCCTAACCCAAACCATAACCCCAACCCCTAACAATAACCATAACCCAAACCATAACCCCTAACCCCTAAAAATAACCCTAACCCAAACCATAACCCCAACCCCTAACAATAACCCTAACCCAAAACCTAACCCAAACCATACCCATAACCCCAACCATAACCATAACCCAAACCATAACCCCTAACCCCTAACCCCTAACAATAACCCTAACCCAAACCATAACCCCAACCCCTAACAATAACCCTAACCTAAACCATAACCCCAACCATAACCATAACCCCAACCCCTAACAATAACCCTAACCTAAACCATAACCCCAACCATAACCATAACCCAAACCATAACCATAACCCAAAACATAACCCCTAACCCCTAACAATAACCCTCAACCAAACCATAACCCCAACCCCTTAACAATAACCCTAACCCAAACCATAACCCCAATCATAACCATAACCCAAACCATAACCCATAATCCCTTACAATAACCCTAGCCCAAACCATAACCCCAACCCCTAACAATAACCCTAACCTAAACCATAACCATAACCCAAACCATAACCCCTAACCCCCAACAAGAACCCTAACCCAAACCATAATCCCATCCATAGCCATAACCCCAACCATAACCATAACCCAAACCATAACCCCCAACCCCTAATAATAACCCTAACCCAAACCATAACCCAAACCATAACCCAAACCATAACCCCCAACCCCTAATAATAACCCTAACCCAAACCATAACCCAAACCATAACCCAAACCATAACCCAAACCATAACCCAAACCATAACCCAAACCATAACCCAAACCATAACCCAAACCATAACCCAAACCATAACCCAAACCATATCCCAAACCATAACCCAAACCATAACCCAAATCATAACCCAAACCATAACCCAAACCATAACCCATACCATAAACCCAAACCATAACCCATACCATAACCCAAACCCTAACCCAAACCATAACCCTAACCCAAACCATAACCCGAACCCAAACCATAACCCAAACAATAACCCTAACCCAAACCATAACCCTAACCCAAACCATAACCCTAACCCAAACCATAACCAGATTCCCAACCATAACCATAACCCCAACCAAAACCCTATTCCCAACCATAGCCATAACTCCAACCATATCCCCAACCATAGCCATAACTCCAACCATATCCCCAACCATAACCATAACCCTAACAGATAACCGCAACCATAACACCAACCATAACCCAAACACTAACCCCAACCCCTAACAATAACCTTAACCCTAACCCAAACCATAACCCCTAAACCCTAACAATATCCCTAACCCAAACCATAACCCCTAACAATAACCCTAACCCAAACCATAATCCCAACCCCTAACAATAACCATAACCCAAACCATAACCCCTAACCCCTAACAATAACCCTAACCCAAACCATAACCCCAACCTCTAACAATAACCCTAACCCAAACCATAACCCAAACCATAACCCAAACCATATCCCAAACCATAACCCAAACCATAACCCAAACCATAACCCAAACCCTAACCCAAACCATAACACCAACCATAACCCCAACCATAACCCCAATCATAACCCAAACCCTAACCCCAACCCCTAACAATAACCCTAACCCTAACCCAAACCATAACCCCTAACCCCTAACAATATCCCTCACGCAAACCATAACCCCTAACCCCTAACAATATCCCTCACCCAAACCATAACCCCTAACAATAACCCTAACCCAAACCATATTCCCAACCCCTAACAATATCCATAACCCAAACCATAACCCCTAACCCCTAAAAATAACCCTATCCCAAACCATAACCCCAACCCCTAACAATAACCCTAACCCAAAACCTAACCCAAACCATACCCATAACCCAAACCATAACCCAAACCATAACCCAAACCATAACCCAAACCATAACCCAAACCATAACCCAAACCATAACCCAAACCATAACCCAAACCATAACCCAAACCATAACCCAAACCATAACCCAAACCATAACCCAAACCATAACCCAAACCCTAACCCAAACCATAACACCAACCATAACCCCAACCATAACCCCAACCATAACCCAAACCCTAACCCCAACCCCTAACAATAACCCTAACCCTAACCCAAACCATAACCCCTAACCCCTAACAATATCCCTCACGCAAACCATAACCCCTAACCCCTAACAATATCCCTCACCCAAACCATAACCCCTAACAATAACCCTAACCCAAACCATATTCCCAACCCCTAACAATATCCATAACCCAAACCATAACCCCTAACCCCTAAAAATAACCCTATCCCAAACCCTAAACCCAACCCCTAACAATAACCCTAACCCAAAACCTAACCCAAACCATACCCATAACCCCAACCATAACCCCAACCATAACCCCAACCATAACCATAACCCAAACCATAACCCCTAACCCCTAACAATAACCCTAACCCAAACCATAATCCCATCCATAGCCATAACCCCAACCATAACCATAACCCAAACCATAACCCCCAACCCCTAACAATAACCCAAACCATAACCCAAACCATAACCAAAACCATAACCCAAACCATAACCCAAACCCTAACCCTAACCCTAACCCTAATCCTAACCCTAACCCTAACCCTAACCCTAACCCTAACCCTAACCCTAACCCTAACCCCAACCCCTAACAATAACCCTAACCCAAACCCTAACCCTAACCCTAACCCTAAACCCAACCCCTAACAATAACCCTAACCCAAACCATAACCAAAACCATAACCCAAACCATAACCCAAACCATAACCCAAACCATAACCCAAACCATAACCCAAACCATAACCCAAACCATAACCCAAACCATAACCCAAACCATAACCCAAACCATAACCCAAACCATAACCCAAACCATAACCCAAACCATAACCCAAACCATAACCCAAACCATAACCCAAACCATAACCCAAACCATAACCCAAACCATAACCCAAACCATAACCCAAACCATAACCCAAACCATAACCCAAACCATAACCCAAACCATAACCCAAACCCTAACCCAAACCATAACCCAAACCCTAACCCAAACCATAACACTAACCCAAACCATAACCCAAACAATAACCCTAACCCAAACCATAACCCCAACCATAACCAGATTCCCAATCATAACCATAACCCGAACCAAAACCAGATTCCCAACCATAGCCATAACTCCAACCATATCCCCAACCATAACCATAACCCTAACCGATAATCCCCAACCATAACACCAACCATAACCCCAACCATAACCCCAACCATAACCCAAACCCTAACCCCAACCCCTAACAATAACCCTAACCCAAACCATAACCCCTAACCCCTAACAATATCCCTAACCCCAACCCCTAACAATAACCCTAACCCAAACCATAACCCCTAACCCCTAACAATATCCCTAACCCAAACCATAACCCCTAACCCCTAACAATATCCCTAACCCAAACCATAACCCCTAACAATAACCATAACCCTAACCATAACCCCTAACCCCTAAAAATAACCCTAACCCAAACCATAACCCCAACCCCTATCAATAACCCTAACCCAAAACCTAACCCAAACCATACCCATAACCCCAACCATAACCATTACCCCTAACCCCTAACCCCTAACAATAACCCTAACCCAAACCATAACCCCAACCCCTAACAATAACCCTAACCTAAACCATAACCCCAACCATAACCATAACCCCAACCCCTAACAATAACCCTAACCTAAACCATAACCCCAACCATAACCATAACCCAAACCATAACCATAACCCAAAACATAACCCCTAACCCCTAACAATAACCCTCAACCAAACCATAACCCCAACCCCTTAACAATAACCCTAACCCAAACCATAACCCCAATCATAACCATAACCCAAACCATAACCCCTAATCCCTTACAATAACCCTAGCCCAAACCATAGTCCCAACCCCTAACAATAACCCTAACCTAAACCATAACCATAACCCAAACCATAACCCCTAACCCCTAACAAGAACCCTAAACCAAACCATAATCCCATCCATAGCCATAACCCCAACCCCTAACAATAACCCTAACCCAAACCATAACCCAAACCATAATCCAAACCATAACCCAAACCATAACCCAAACCATAACCCAAACCATAACCCAAACCATAACCCAAACCATAACCCAAACCATAACCCAAACCATAACCCAAACCATAACCCAAACCATAACCCAAACCATAACCCAAACCATAACCCAAACCATAACCCAAACCATAACCCAAACCATAACCCAAACCATAACCCAAACCATAACCCAAACCATAACCCAAACCATAACCCAAACCCTAACCCAAACCCTAACCCAAACCATAACACTAACCCAAACCATAACCCAAACAATAACCCAAACCCAAACCATAACCCTAACCCAAACCATAACCCCAACCATAACCAGATTCCCAACCATAACCATAACCCCAACCAAAACCAGATTCCCAACCATAGCCATAACTCCAACCATATCCCCAACCATAACCATAACCCTAACCGATAACACCAACCATAACCCCAACCATAACCCCAACCATAACCCAAACCCTAACCCCAACCCCTAACAATAACCCTAACCCAAACCATAACCCCTAACCCCTAACAATATCCCTAACCCAAACCATAACCCCTAACAATAACCCTAACCCAAACCATAACCCCAACCCCTAACAATAACCATAACCCAAACCATAACCCCTAACCCCTAAAAATAACCCTAACCCAAACCATAACCCCAACCCCTAACAATAACCCTAACCCAAAACCTAACCCAAACCATACCCATAACCCCAACCATAACCATAACCCAAACCATAACCCCTAACCCCTAACCCCTAACAATAACCCTAACCCAAACCATAACCCCAACCCCTAACAATAACCCTAACCTAAACCATAACCCCAACCATAACCATAACCCCAACCCCTAACAATAACCCTAACCTAAACCATAACCCCAACCATAACCATAACCCAAACCATAACCATAACCCAAAACATAACCCCTAACCCCTAACAATAACCCTCAACCAAACCATAACCCCAACCCCTTAACAATAACCCTAACCCAAACCATAACCCCAATCATAACCATAACCCAAACCATAACCCATAATCCCTTACAATAACCCTAGCCCAAACCATAACCCCAACCCCTAACAATAACCCTAACCTAAACCATAACCATAACCCAAACCATAACCCCTAACCCCCAACAAGAACCCTAACCCAAACCATAATCCCATCCATAGCCATAACCCCAACCATAACCATAACCCAAACCATAACCCCCAACCCCTAATAATAACCCTAACCCAAACCATAACCCAAACCATAACCCAAACCATAACCCAAACCATAACCCAAACCATAACCCAAACCATAACCCAAACCATAACCCAAACCATATCCCAAACCATAACCCAAACCATAACCCAAATCATAACCCAAACCATAACCCAAACCATAACCCATACCATAAACCCAAACCATAACCCATACCATAACCCAAACCCTAACCCAAACCATAACCCTAACCCAAACCTTAACCCGAACCCAAACCATAACCCAAACAATAACCCTAACCCAAACCATAACCCTAACCCAAACCATAACCCTAACCCAAACCATAACCAGATTCCCAACCATAACCATAACCCCAACCAAAACCCTATTCCCAACCATAGCCATAACTCCAACCATATCCCCAACCATAGCCATAACTCCAACCATATCCCCAACCATAACCATAACCCTAACTGATAACCCCAACCATAACACCAACCATAACCCAAACACTAACCCCAACCCCTAACAATAACCTTAACCCTAACCCAAACCATAACCCCTAAACCCTAACAATATCCCTAACCCAAACCATAACCCCTAACAATAACCCTAACCCAAACCATAATCCCAACCCCTAACAATAACCATAACCCAAACCATAACCCCTAACCCCTAACAATAACCCTAACCCAAACCATAACCCCAACCTCTAACAATAACCCTAACCCAAACCATAACCCAAACCATAACCCAAACCATAACCCAAACCATAACCCAAACCATAACCCAAACCCTAACCCAAACCATAACACCAACCATAACCCCAACCATAACCCCAACCATAACCCAAACCCTAACCCCAACCCCTAACAATAACCCTAACCCTAACCCAAACCATAACCCCTAACCCCTAACAATATCCCTCACGCAAACCATAACCCCTAACCCCTAACAATATCCCTCACCCAAACCATAACCCCTAACAATAACCCTAACCCAAACCATATTCCCAACCCCTAACAATATCCATAACCCAAACCATAACCCCTAACCCCTAAAAATAACCCTATCCCAAACCATAACCCCAACCCCTAACAATAACCCTAACCCAAAACCTAACCCAAACCATACCCATAACCCCAACCATAACCCCAACCATAACCATAACCCAAACCATAACCCCTAACCCCTAACAATAACCCTAACCCAAACCATAACCCCTAACCCCTAACAATAACCCTAACCCAAACCATAATCCCATCCATAGCCATAACCCCAACCATAACCATAACCCAAACCATAACCCAAACCATAACCCAAACCATAACCCAAACCATAACCCAAACCATAACCCAAACCATAACCCAAACCATAACCCAAACCCTAACCCTAACCCTAACCCTAACCCTAATCCTAACCCTAACCCTAACCCTAACCCCAACCCCTAACAATAACCCTAACCCAAACCCAAACCCTAACCCTAACCCTAACCCTAACCCTAACCCCAACCCCTATAACCATAACCATAACCCAAACCATAACCCAAACCATAACCCAAACCATAACCCAAACCATAACCCAAACCATAACCCAAACCATAACCCAAACCATAACCCAAACCATAACCCAAACCATAACCCAAACCATAACCCAAACCATAACCCAAACCATAACCCAAACCATAACCCAAACCATAACCCAAACCATAACCCAAACCATAACCCAAACCATAACCCAAACCATAACCCAAACCATAACCCAAACCATAACCCAAACCATAACCCAAACCATAACCCAAACCATAACCCATAACCCCTAAAAATAACCCTAACCCAAACCATAACCCCAACCCCTAACAATAACCCTAACCCAAAACCTAACCCAAACCATACCCATAACCCCAACCATAACCATAACCCCTAACCCCTAACAATAACCCTAACCCAAACCATAACCCCAACCCCTAACAATAACCCTAACCTAAACCATAACCCCAACCATAACCATAACCCCAACCCCTAACAATAACCCTAACCTAAACCATAACCCCAACCATAACCATAACCCAAACCATAACCATAACCCAAAACATAACCCCTAACCCCTAACAATAACCCTCAACCAAACCATAACCCCAACCCCTTAACAATAACCCTAACCCAAACCATAACCCCAATCATAACCATAACCCAAACCATAACCCCTAATCCCTTACAATAACCCTAGCCCAAACCATAGCCCCAACCCCTAACAATAACCCTAACCTAAACCATAACCATAACCCAAACCATAACCCCTAACCCCTAACAAGAACCCTAAACCAAACCATAATCCCATCCATAGCCATAACCCCAACCCCTAACAATAACCCTAACCCAAACCATAACCCAAACCATAACCCAAACCATAACCCAAACCATAACCCAAACCATAACCCAAACCATAACCCAAACCATAACCCAAACCATAACCCAAACCATAACCCAAACCATAACCCAAACCATAACCCAAACCATAACCCAAACCATAACCCAAACCATAACCCAAACCATAACCCAAACCATAACCCAAACCATAACCCAAACCATAACCCAAACCATAACCCAAACCATAACCCAAACCATAACCCAAACCATAACCCAAACCATAACCCAAACCATAACCCAAACCATAACCCAAACCATAACCCAAACCATAACCCAAACCATAACCCAAACCATAACCCAAACCATAACCCAAACCATAACCCAAACCATAACCCAAACCATAACCCAAACCATAACCCAAACCATAACCCAAACCATAACCCAAACCATAACCCAAACCATAACACTAACCCAAACCATAACCCAAACAATAACCCAAACCCAAACCATAACCCTAACCCAAACCATAACCCCAACCATAACCAGATTCCCAACCATAACCATAACCCCAACCAAAACCAGATTCCCAACCATAGCCATAACTCCAACCATATCCCCAACCATAACCATAACCCTAACCGATAACCCCAACCATAACACCAACCATAACCCCAACCATAACCCCAACCATAACCCAAACCCTAACCCCAACCCCTTAACAATAACCCTAACCCAAACCATAACCCCAATCATAACCATAACCCAAACCATAACCCCTAATCCCTTACAATAACCCTAGCCCAAACCATAACCCCAACCCCTAACAATAACCCTAACCTAAACCATAACCATAACCCAAACCATAACCCCTAACCCCCAACAAGAACCATTACCCAAACCATAACCCCTAACCCCCAACAAGAACCCTAACCCAAACCATAATCCCATCCATAGCCATAACCCCAACCATAACCATAACCCAAACCATAACCCCCAACCCCTAACAATAACCCTAACCCAAACCATAACCCAAACCATAACCCAAACCATAACCCAAACCATAACCCAAACCATAACCCAAACCATAACCCAAACCATATCCCAAACCATAACCCAAACCATAACCCAAACCATAACCCAAACCATAACCCAAACCATAACCCATACCATAAACCCAAACCATAACCCATACCATAACCCAAACCCTAACCCAAACCATAACCCTAACCCAAACCATAACCCGAACCCAAACCATAACCCAAACCCTAACCCAAACCATAACCCTAACCCAAACCATAACCCGAACCCAAACCATAACCCAAACAATAACCCTAACCCAAACCATAACCCTAACCCAAACCATAACCCTAACCCAAACCATAACCAGATTCCCAACCATAACCATAACCCCAACCAAAACCCTATTCCCAACCATAGCCATAACTCCAACCATATCCCCAACCATAGCCATAACTCCAACCATATCCCCAACCATAACCATAACCCTAACTGATAACCCCAACCATAACACCAACCATAACCCAAACACTAACCCCAACCCCTAACAATAACCTTAACCCGAACCCAAACCATAACCCCTAAACCCTAACAATATCCCTAACCCAAACCATAACCCCTAACAATAACCCTAACCCAAACCATAATCCCAACCCCTAACAATAACCATAACCCAAACCATAACCCCTAACCCCTAACAATAACCCTAACCCAAACCATAACCCCAACCTCTAACAATAACCCTAACCCAAACCATAACCATAACCATAACCCAAACCATAACCCAAACCATAACCCAAACCATAACCCAAACCATAACCCAAACCATAACCCAAACCATAACCCAAACCATAACCCAAACCCTAACCCAAACCATAACACCAACCATAACCCCAACCATAACCCCAACCATACCCAAACCCTAACCCCAACCCCTAACAATAACCCTAACCCTAACCCAAACCATAACCCCTAACCCCTACCAATATCCCTCACGCAAACCATAACCCCTAACCCCTAACAATATCCCTCACCCAAACCATAACCCCTAACAATAACCCTAACCCAAACCATATTCCCAACCCCTAACAATATCCATAACCCAAACCATAACCCCTAACCCCTAAAAATAACCCTATCCCAAACCATAACCCCAACCCCTAACAATTACCCTAACCCAAAACCTAACCCAAACCATACCCATAACCCCAACCATAACCCCAACCATAACCATAACCCAAACCATAACCCCTAACCCCTAACAATAACCCTAACCCAAACCATAATCCCATCCATAGCCATAACCCCAACCATAACCATAACCCCCAACCCCTAACAATAACCCAAACCATAACCCAAACCATAACCCAAACCATAACCCTAACCCAAACCCTAACCCTAACCCTAACCCCAACCCCTAACAATAACCCTAACCCAAACCATAACCCAAACCATAACCCAAACCATAACCCAAACCATAACCCAAACCATAACCCAAACCATAACCCAAACCATAACCCAAACCATAACCCAAACCATAACCCAAACCATAACCCAAACCATTACCCAAACCATAACCCAAACCATAACCCTAACCCAAACAATAACCCTAACCCAAACCATAACCCTAACCCAAACCATAACCCTAACCCAAACCATAATCAGATTCCCAACCATAACCATAACCCCAACCAAAACCATATTCCCAACCATAGCCATAACTCCAACCATATCCCCAACCATAACCATAACCCTAACTGATAACCCCAACCATAACACCAACCACAACCCCAACCATAACCCAAACCCTAACCCCAACCCCTAACAATAACCCTAACCCTAACCCAAACCATAACCCCTAACAATATCCCTAACCCAAACCATAACCCCTAACAATAACCCTAACCCAAACCATAATCCCAACCTCTAACAATAACCATAACCCAAACCATAACCCCTAACCCCTAACAATAACCCTAACCCAAACCATAACCCCAACCCCTAACAATAACCCTAACCCAAAACCTAACCCAAACCATAACCATAACCCCAACCATAACCCCAACCATAACCTCAACCCAAACCATAACCCCTAACCCCTAACAATAACCCTAACCCTAACCCAAACCATAACCCCAACCCCTAACAATAACCCTAACCTAAACCATAACCCCAACCATAACCATAACCCAAACCATAACCATAACCCAAACCATAACCATAACCCAAACCATAACCATAACCCAAAACATAACCCCTAACCCCTAACAATAACCCTCAACCAAACCATAACCCCAACCCCTAACAATAACCCTAACCCAAACCATAACCCCAATCATAACCATAACCCAAACCATAACCCCTAATCCCTTACAATAACCCTAACCCAAACCATAACCCCAACGCCTAACAATAACCCTAACCTAAACCATAACCCCAACCATAACCATAACCCAAACCATAACCCCTAACAAGAACCCTAACCCAAACCATAATCCCATCCATAGCCATAACCCCAACCATAACCATAACCCAAACCATAACCCCCAACCCCTAACAATAACCCTCACCTAAACCATAACCCCAAACATAACCATAACCCCTAACCCCTAACCAGAACCCTAACCCAAACCATAATCCCATCTATAGCCATAACCCAAATCATAATCCCATCCATAGCCATAACCCCAACCATAACAATAACCCAAACCATAACCCCCAACCCCTAACAATAACCCAAACCATAACCCAAACCATAACCCAAACCATAACCCAAACCATAACCCAAACCATAACCCAAACCATAACCCAAACCATAACCCAAACCATAACCCAA
The DNA here is from genome assembly GCF_051989575.1 of Stigmatopora nigra. Taxonomy (NCBI): domain Eukaryota; kingdom Metazoa; phylum Chordata; class Actinopteri; order Syngnathiformes; family Syngnathidae; genus Stigmatopora; species Stigmatopora nigra. The sequence continues at coordinate 51,617 of NW_027551606.1, forward strand.
ACCATAACCCAAACCATAACCCAAACCATAACCCAAACCATAACCCAAACCATAACCCAAACCATAACCCAAACCATAACCCAAACCATAACCCAAACCATAACCCAAACCATAACCCAAACCATAACCCAAACCATAACCCAAACCATAACCCAAACCCTAACCCAAACCATAACACTAACCCAAACCATAACCCAAACAATAACCCAAACCCAAACCATAACCCTAACCCAAACCATAACCCCAACCATAACCAGATTCCCAACCATAACCATAACCCCAACCAAAACCAGATTCCCAACCATAACCAGATTCCCAACCATAACCATAACCCCAACCAAAACCAGATTCCCAACCATAGCCATAACTCCAACCATATCCCCAACCATAACCATAACCCTAACCGATAACCCCAACCATAACACCAACCATAACCCCAACCATAACCCCAACCATAACCCAAACCCTAACCCCAACCCCTAACAATAACCCTAACCCAAACCATAACCCCTAACCCCTAACAATATCCCTAACCCAAACCATAACCCCTAACAATAACCCTAACCCAAACCATAACCCCAACCCCTAACAATAACCATAACCCAAACCATAACCCCTAACCCCTAAAAATAACCCTAACCCAAACCATAACCCCAACCCCTAACAATAACCCTAACCCAAAACCTAACCCAAACCATACCCATAACCCCAACCATAACCATAACCCAAACCATAACCCCTAACCCCTAACCCCTTACCCCTAACAATAACCCTAACCCAAACCATAACCCCAACCCCTAACAATAACCCTAACCTAAACCATAACCCCAACCATAACCATAACCCCAACACCTAACAATAACCCTAACCTAAACCATAACCCCAACCATAACCATAACCCAAACCATAACCATAACCCAAAACATAACCCCTAACCCCTAACAATAACCCTCAACCAAACCATAACCCCAACCCCTTAACAATAACCCTAACCCAAACCATAACCCCAATCATAACCATAACCCAAACCATAACCCCTAATCCCTTACAATAACCCTAGCCCAAACCATAACCCCAACCCCTAACAATAACCCTAACCTAAACCATAACCATAACCCAAACCATAACCCCTAACCCCCAACAAGAACCATAACCCAAACCATAACCCCTAACCCCCAACAAGAACCCTAACCCAAACCATAATCCCATCCATAGCCATAACCCCAACCATAACCATAACCCAAACCATAACCCCCAACCCCTAACAATAACCCTAACCCAAACCATAACCCAAACCATAACCCAAACCATAACCCAAACCATAACCCAAACCATAACCCAAACCATAACCCAAACCATAACCCAAACCCTAACCCTAATCCTAACCCTAACCCTAACCCCAACCCCTAACAATAACCCTAACCCAAACCCTAACCCTAACCCTAACCCTAACCCCAACCCCTAACAATAACCCTAACCCAAACCATAACCAAAACCATAACCCAAACCATAACCCAAACCATAACCCAAACCATAACCCAAACCATAACCCAAACATAACCCAAACCATAACCCAAACCATAACCCAAACCATAACCCAAACCATAACCCAAACCATAACCCAAACCATAACCCAAACCATAACCCAAACCATAACCCAAACCATAACCCAAACCATAACCCAAACCATAACCCAAACCATAACCCAAACCATAACCCAAACCATAACCCAAACCATAACCCAAACCATAACCCAAACCATAACCCAAACCATAACCCAAACCATAACCCAAACCATAACCCAAACCATAACCCAAACCATAACCCAAACCATAACCCAAACCATAACCCAAACCATAACCCAAACCATAACCCAAACCATAACCCAAACCATAACCCAAACCATAACCCAAACCATAACCCAAACCATAACCCAAACCATAACCCAAACCATAACCCAAACCATAACCCAAACCATAACCCAAACCATAACCCAAACCATAACCCAAACCATAACCCAAACCATAACCCAAACCATAACCCAAACCATAACCCAAACCATAACCCAAACCATAACCCAAACCATAACCCAAACCATAACCCAAACCATAACCCAAACCATAACCCAAACCATAACCCAAACCATAACCCAAACCATAACCCAAACCATAACCCAAACCATAACCCAAACCATAACCCAAACAATAACCCAAACCATAACCCAAACCATAACCCAAACCATAACCCAAACCATAACCCAAACCATAACCCAAACCATAACCCAAACCATAACCCAAACCATAACCCAAACCATAACCCAAACCATAACCCAAACCATAACCCAAACCATAACTCAAACCATAACCCAAACCATAACCCATACCATAACCCAAACCATAACCCAAACCATAACCCAAACAACAACCCTAACCCAAACAATAACCCTAACCCAAACCATAACCCTAACCCAAACCATAACCCTAACCCAAACCATAACCAGATTCCCAACCATAACCATAACCCCAACCAAAACCATATTCCCAACCATAGCCATAACTCCAACCATATCCCCAACCATAACCATAACCCTAACTGATAACCCCAACCATAACACCAACCATAACCCCAACCATAACCCAAACCCTAACCCCAACCCCTAACAATAACCTTAACCCTAACCCAAACCATAACCCCTAATCCCTAACAATATCCCTAACCCAAACCATAACCCCTAACAATAACCCTAACCCAAACCATTACCCCAACCCCTAACAATAACCCTAACCCAAACCATAACCACAACACCTAACAATAACCATAACCCAAACCATAACCATAACCATAACCCCAACCATAACCATAACCCAAACCATAACCCCTAACCCCTAACAATAACCCTAACCCAAACCATGACCCCAACCCCTAACAATAACCCTAACCCAAACCATAACCATAACCCCTGACAATAACCCTAACCCAAACCATAACCCCAACCCCTAACAATAACCCTAACCTAAACCATAACCCCAACCATAACCATAACCCAAACCATAACCATAACCCAAAACATAACCCCTAACCCCTAACAATAACCCTCAACCAAACCATAACCCCAACCCCTAACAATAACCCTAACCCAAACCATAACCCCAATCATAACCATAACCCAAACCATAACCCCTAATCCCTTACAATAACCCTAGCCCAAACCATAACCCCAACCCCTAACAATAACCCTAACCTAAACCATAACCATAACCCAAACCATAACCCCTAACCCCTAACAAGAACCCTAACCCAAACCATAATACCATCCATAGCCATAACCCCTAACAATAACCCTAACCCAAACCATAACCCCCAACCCCTAACAATAACCCTAACCATAACCATAACCAAAACCATAACCCAAACCATAACCCAAACCATAACCCAAACCATAACCCAAACATAACCCAAACCATAACCCAAACCATAACCCAAACCATAACCCAAACCATAACCCAAACCATAACCCAAACTATAACCCAAACCATAACCCAAACTATAACCCATACCATAACCCAAACCCTAACCCAAACTATAACCCTAACCCAAACCATAACCCAAACCCAAACCCTAACCCTAACCCAAACCCTAACCCAAACCATAACCCAAACCATAACCCTAAACCAAACCATAACCCTAACCCAAACCATAACCAGATTCCCAACCATAACCATAACCCCAACCAAAACCATATTCCCAACCATAGCCATAACTCCAACCATATCCCCAACCATAACCATAACCCTAACTGATAACCCCAACCATAACACCAACCATAACCCCAACCCTAACCCCAACCCCTAACAATAACCCTAACCCTAACCCAAACCATAACCCCTAACAATATCCCTAACCCAAACCATAACCCCTAACAATAACCCTAACCCAAACCATAATCCCAACCCCAACCATAACCATAACCCAAACCATAACCCCTAACCCCTAACAATAACCCTAACCCAAACCATAACCCCAACCCCTAACAATAACCCTAACCTAAACCATAACCCCAACCATAACCATAACCCAAACCATAACCATAACCCAAAACATAACCCCTAACCCCTAACAATAACCCTCAACCAAACCATAACCCCAACCCCTAACATTTACCCTAACCCAAACCATAACCCCAATCATAACCATAACCCAAACCATAACCCCTAATCCCTTACAATAACCCTAACCCAAACCATAACCCCAACGCCTAACCTAAACCATAACCCCAACCATAACCATAACCCCAACCATAACCATAACCCAAACCATAACCCCCAACCCCTAACAATAACCCTCACCTAAACCATAACCCCAACCATAACCATAACCCAAACCATAACCCCTAACCCCTAACAAGAACCCTAACCCAAACCATAATCCCATCCATAGCCATAACCCCAACCATAACCATAACCCAAACCATAACCCCCAACCCCTAACAATAACCCAAACCATAACCCAAACCATAACCCAAACCATAACCCAAACCATAACCCAAACCATAACCCAAACCCTAACCCAAACCATAACCCAAACCATAACCCAAACCATAACCCAAACCATAACCCAAACCATAACCCAAACCATAACCCAAACCATAACCCAAACCATAACCCAAACCATAACCCAAACCATAACCCAAACCATAACCCAAACCATAACCCAAACCATAACCCCTAACCATAACCCAAACCATAACCCAAACCATAACCCAAACCATAACCCAAACCATAACCCAAACCATAACCCAAACCATAACCCAAACCATAACCCAAACCATAACCCAAACCATAACCCAAACCATAACCCAAACCATAACCCAAACCATAACCCAAACCGAAACCCAAACCATAACCCAAACCATAACCCAAACCATAACCCAAACCATAACCCAAACCATAACCCAAACCATACCCCAAACCATAACCCAAACCATAACCCAAACCATAACCCAAACCATAACCCAAACCATAACCCAAACCATAACCCAAACCATAACCCAAACCATAACCCAAACCATAACCCAAACCATAACCCAAACCATAACCCAAACCATAACCCAAACCATAACCCAAACCATAACCCAAACCATAACCCCAACCCCTCACAATAACCCTAACCTAAACCATAACCCCAACCATAACCATAACCATAACCATAACCCAAACCATAACCATAACCCAAAACATACCCCCTAACCCCTAACAATAACCCTCAACCAAACCATAACCCCAACCCCTAACAATAACCCTAACCCAAACCATAACCCCAATCATAACCATAACCCAAACCATAACCCCAATCATAACCATAACCCAAACCATAACCCCTAATCCCTTACAATAACCCTAGCCCAAACCATAACCCCAACCCCTAACAATAACCCTAACCTAAACCATAACCATAACCCAAACCATAACCATAACCCAAACCATAACCCCTAACCCCTAACAAGAACCCTAAACCAAACCATAATCCCATCCATAGCCATAACCCCAACCATAACCATAACCCAAACCATAACCCCCAACCCCTAAAAATAACCCTAACCCAAACCATAACCCAAACCATAACCCAAACCATAACCCAAACCATAACCCAAACCATAACCCAAACCATAACCCAAACCATAACCCAAACCATAACCCAAACCATAACCCAAACCATAACCCAAACCATAACCCAAACCATAACCCAAACCATAACCCAAACCATAACCCAAACCATAACCCAAACCATAACCCAAACCATAACCCAAACCATAACCCAAACCATAACCCAAACCATAACCCAAACCATAACCCAAACCATAACCCAAACCATAACCCAAACCATAACCCAAACCATAACCCAAACCATAACCCTAACCCAAACAATAACCCTAACCCAAACCATAACCAGATTCCCAACCATAACCATAACCCCAACCAAATCCATATTCCCAACCATAGCCATAACCCTAACTGATAACCCCAACCATAACACCAACCACAACCCCAACCATAACCCAAACCCTAACCCCAACCCCTAACAATAACCCTACCCCTAACCCAAACCATAACCCCTAACAATATCCCTAACCCAAACCATAACCCCTAACAATAACCCTAACCCAAACCATAATCCCAACCCCTAACAATAACCATAACCCAAACCATAACCCCTAACCCCTAACAATAACCCTAACCCAAACCATAACCATAACCCCAACCATAACCATAACCCAAACCATAACCCAAACCATAACCCCAACCAAGTGCATTGCTCAGAGTTTGAGATTGTGAAGTCCAAATCAGGAGTGGGTTCAAACCCTCTCTTTGCCATTGGCAATTTTTTTATTAAGATAATTAAAGGATAAATGTAACTTCCAAATTGTGGATTACAGAAGTCCCTGTGGTCCAGTGACAAGTACATTCTGGCATATTTGTTGTAACTCAATATAATAAGCCTAACCCTAAACCTTACCCTAACCCTAACCCTAACCCTAACCACTAACCTTAACCCTATTCCTAACCCTAACCCTAACCCTAACCACTAACCTTAACCCTAACCCTAACCCTAACCTAACTTCCAAATTGGACATTATAGATGTCTCTGTGGTCCAGTGGCAAGTACATTGCTCAACATTGGAGATGGTAAAGTCCAAATCAGGAGTGGGTTCAAACTCTCTCTTTGCCATTGGCAATTTTTTTATTAAGATAATTAAAGGATAAATATAACTTCCAAATTGTGGATTACGGAAGTCCCTGTGGTCCAGTGGCAAGTACATTGCTCAGAGTTTCACATGGTGAAGTCCAAATCAGGAGTGGGTTCAAACCCTCTCTTTGCATTTGGCAATTTTTTTATTAAGATAATTAAAGGATAAATATAACTTCCAAATTGCGGATTACAGAAGTCCCTGTGGTCCAGTGGCAAGTACATTGCTCAGAATTGGAGATGGTGAAGTCTAAATCAGGAGTGGGTTCAAACCCTCTCTTTGCCATTGGCAATTTTTTTATTAAGATGATTAAAGGATAAATATAACTTCCAATTTGTGCATTACAGAAGTCCCTGTGGTCCAGTGGCAAGTACATTACTCAGAGTTAGAGATTGTGAAGTCCAAATCAGGATTGGGTTCAAACCCTCTCTTGGCCAATGGCATTTTTTTTATTAAGATAATTAAAGGATAAATATAACTTCCAAATTGTGGATTGCAGAAGTCCCTGTGGTCCAGTGGCAAGTACATTGCTCAGAGTTTGACATGGTGAAGTCTAAATCAGGAGTGGGTTCAAACTCTCTCTTTGCCATTGGCATTTTTTTTATTAAGATAATTAAAGGATAAGTATAACTTCCAAATTGTGGATTACAGAAGTCCCTGTGGTCCAGTGGCAAGTGCATTGCTCAGAGTTTGAGATTGTGAAGTCCAAATCAGGAGTGGGTTCAAACCCTCTCTTTGCCATTGGCATTTTTTTTATTAAGATAATTAAAGGATAAGTATAACTTCCAAATTGTGGATTACAGAAGTCCCTGTGGTCCAGTGGCAAGTACATTGCTCAGAATTGGAGATGGTGAAGTCTAAATCAGGAGTGGGTTCAACCCTCTCTTTGCCATTGGCAATTTTTTTATTAAGATAATTAAAGGATAAATATAACTTCCAAATTGTGGATTACAGAAGTCCCTGTGGTCCAGTGGCAAGTACATTGCTCAGAGTTTGACATGGTGAAGTCCAAATCAGGAGTGGGTTCAAACCCTCTCTTTGCCATTGGCAATTTGTTTATTAAGATAATTAAAGGATAAATATAACTTCCAAATTGTGGATTACGGAAGTCCCTGTGGTCCAGTGGCAAGTGCATTGCTCAGAGTTTAAGATTGTGAAGTCCAAATCAGGAGTGGGTTCAAACCCTCTCTTTACCATTGGCAATTTTTTTATTAAGATAATTAAAGCATAAGTATAACTTCCAAATTGTGGATCACAGAAGGGCAAAAAGTAATTGATCAGTGTCGGACAGTTGAGTATTTGTGATTACATGTCAACCCAATCACAAGAGTAAGCTTTATTATTCAGTCAGACAGTTGGGTGTTTATGCTGACATGTCAGCCATAAGGATTACTACGATGCTGTTATACTTACAAAAACTAATACAATATGAACAAGCATTTGATACTTTGTCTAATTTTACATATCCCTCCTGTTTGTGACTATAAACACATCGGAACCTCGTTTGTTAGCGACGCTACTTTTGAACGAAATTCTTCACAAACTATTTCAAACTGGAGTTTAGACCGACCAGGAAGGGTACCAGGCGTCTCAGAATAGGAAAGATATATTAATCAGTGTCAGACAGTAGCACAGCATCAATGTCAGATTGGGACATGGATTGTTGCATGTGAATACGAGTTAGCATTAGCTGGATTTCAACAATCATGATTTGTTAGACTGTGGAATTAATGGTACGTTTGATTAAAGCTGAGAAGCAGGGCAAACAACAAGTAAGGACAACAAGCACGAGAGCAATAACAGTTATGACTGGTACTAGGGCTTTCAAAAGAGTATGTGTCCATGATGAGCCAGAGAGGAACAAGTCAAGCCATCCTTGTTGTGGAACTGGATCTTTGGTCAAAGCATTCTGTATGTTCTTCATAGTTTGTAAGGCATCATGGACTGAGTGGGATTCGTTGGCAGGAATGAAGGTGCAGCATGAGTCTCCTACCATGGCACACACACCTCCCTGCTGGGCAGTTCTTCTGTCGAGGGCAAGGCGGTTCTGGATAATCATCTGGGTCATGGCAGTTATTTGGATTTCTCAGCCTTGTTGCAGTCAGACTGATGCGTTGACGTAGGCCTGGAATCTGTAGTCAATGGTTTCCAGACGTAGGGTGTTCTTCGCTGTTCCTACCCTGGGGAACACCGCCATCATGATTTTGGAGGAGACTGACCACTGTTTGTATTCGAGGGGGACATCCGAGCCCCACACTGAATCAGAGGGGAAGAAATCAAAGCTCCGCCGTTGGCGCCTGGTGGGTAGATGTGGGTTGGCGTCGACAGTTGGAATCGAGTCTGCTGTTAGAACTTATGTGTGGTCGGATGCAGATGTAGGGACACAGAGCCCAGTTGTATTGGCGGGGAAGATCATATACCTTTGCCATTCGCAGAGCCACCATATTTGGTCCAGTACTGTCCATGATTGGGAAGGAATGTGTCTGATCTCGGCACACCTGGTGACGTGAACTTGGTCTAAAGGGGTCTTCGGATCCGGTCCGCTGAAGATGAAACAGGATGGATAACAGTCTGTTCGGTTGTTGCACTGGACATACGTTGCGGTATTGACTGTAGCTGCTAATGGTACTGCGACCATGGTATGTAGGCGGTCGAGCTTTGCTGGAAGGATTCTCTCAGATCACCCAGGATACAGTTGTAGGTGAGGTTGGCGAGTTCTTCGTTCTGTCGGTTGGCCCATAGCTGTGGTTGGGCTACGGCAGTAGGCATGAGGGAACAGACATAACAACTCATTGGTTGTGGCGCGGGCTGTGAGTGCGGTGTATCTGAACCAACTGTTCCTCATCATCTGCTTGTACTCGTTTTTTTTCCTGTGTTTGGACATGGGCGAGAATTAGGTGTATCTCCTCAGGCTTAGGTGTTCCTGCCGGACGGATTTTGAGTAGGCGTGTGGCGGATGGTTTTACGAAGGGGTTCACACCAATCACTTTGGGGACCATGGCTGGACTAGTAGTGCGGATGGTGATAGTAAAGAGGGGGTCTTTTCCTGGTCGGTCCGGTCGGAGGCATAGGTTGATGCAGCCTTCTTGTTGGATATTGGTCACCACCAATATCCAGCGTATGTTTACCATCTTTGATGGTGGTGGCTAACTTGGTGAAGTTAGCGGTCATGGTGGTAGCTTCTTTGGAAAGGGGCCATGTGATGGTTTTGTGGCCTGGATGGAGGAGGACCTGGTCCCAGGTGTCTGGCCAGACCACTCAGACTCTGGGAGCTTGTAGGTACCAATAAAAATAACTGGAGTCAGTCCTGTGTAATCCCAAGTGAGTAAGCTGTAGGCTGAGCAAAGGGACATGAACGACGATTGGTGTCTTGGTTAATGGGATGCAGATCTGGGGGCCACTGATCGTTTCCTGAACCAGCTAGTGGGGCGTTCTCCTCCAGTGGGAGTGTACCAAGGTTCTGGTGCGTTCCCCCCATGTGGTTGAACACAAAGCGGTGAATGATGATGAGTAGCCACTTCATTCTTGTACTTTGTTTACTGTGGGACTGATGTATCCAGGTGTCTCTTCCTTCGATTTTGACGGCGGTGGGTGTGGGCAAAATCACACGGTGAGGTCCGTCCCAACGTGGAGAAGACCAGCACTTTTTTTATCACCTTGACGAGTACCAGGTCTCCTGGGGACAGGATCTCCTCTGTGGGAGACAGAGAAGATGTCGGCAGATTATTTTGCATTCATCACAGTTATTTCTTGGAACATTTTGCATAACCACTTAGTGAGGGAATCTGTTTCTCCTTCCTCTTCTACCACCAGATCTTTTTCCCACATTGTTAAGTGGAAGGGTCTGTCGTTCACTGCCTCAAATGGTGTGCATCCCTGTGCTGTTGGAATGATTCTCATGTACGTTTCTACCAGGCTCAGGCATTCTTGCCATGGTTTTCCTGTATCTTCCATGGTTTTCCTGAGTCTGAGTTTTACTGTTCTAATGGTTTGTTCGACGAGTCCAGCACTTTGGTTCAGTTTGATAAAATCCATGTTCAGAAGCTCCGAGGGATATGTTCCTGTTTGCCTTGTTCCATGCTTGGGTCGTTCGTTGCCTTGAGAGTTGTGTCTACAGCAGTTCAGACATTTTCTGCCAAAAAAATTGAAGTTTGGAGACCTCTGGGAACATGCATTGTTTGTTGTACTGTACTAATTATCCCTCCTGTTGCGACATGGCTCCTCCCATGGCTCAATTTGGCAATTACTTCAAACAATAAGCGTGTCACGCATGGCTTGTTTTCTACTGCATAGAGTCTGTTCTTGTGTTGAGCGGCTCCTTCTGTTTCCCATTGCAGTTTCTCTTTTTCTGGGGCATGATTTTGCATTTCTATTAGGAATTCAGCAGGGATTGGGCTGTGTCTTTCCACCGTCACATCTTGTTCTAGGAATAGTCTACATGCCTCTGTCAGTGCCACTATTTCTGCGGCTTGTGCAGACCAGTCGCCGGGGAGTCGTCCTGTCTTGAGGTTGTCTTTTTGAGTCACCACGGCATATACGTTGTGTTTTTCTCCATCCAGGGTTTTTGATGATGATCCATCCCCATAGGCAATGTGTCCGGGGGGCAATGGGTTGTCCATTAGGTCAGTTGCATATACGTGGTTAATTATGATTCGTTGAGTGGGCAACTGAGAGAATTGGTTTAACCACTTGTCGTCCGGTCTCCCATGAATTTCAGGGTGACATGTAATGGCCATGTTTGTTGTTCCTGTCCTGGTGCTGCTGGGCAGATATCTTCAGACTGTTCTCTTAGACTTTCAGCTACCTTGGCAGAATCATTCCCGACAATGTCGAGAGAGTAGAAGATGTTAGATGTGGTGGTGTGGAAGATATTTTTGGTCTGTAATTCCCTGGGTCGGAGGCCATTTTGGGTGGCCACTAGGCTTAGCCCAAGCTGGACCATGATATCTCGTCCCGGTAACTCTCCGATTTTCATTTTGCAGTCTGACAATAAACCCATCCCTTTTGTTGCTTTCTGACCCATATTAATCACCTACTTAATAGTTTAAACAACAATTATTTTCTAAATTACCCGAAATTGATCTCTACTTTGTGATTAACCCAACATCTCTGAACACACAAAGACCAAAAGTCCCTGACTTTGTCTTAGTTAAGTCCTTGACTCTATTAACAGACCAAGACTATGAAGCCCAAGCTAATTCTTGTTCTACTTTCATTGGTCCCGGACCAATTGGTTTATTACCAGACTGCAAAGTGGACAGTGAGAGTTCCTACAGTAGGGTCCTGTTCAACGTGATGTTCCTGCAACTCTAGTCGAATGACCAGTGTGTGTGTCTTAAATACAGGAAAAACTGACAGTTGTCAATAAGACTTTGGACAGATACATTTCAGTCATTTGCAGGGCAAAAAGTAATTGATCAGTGTCAGACAGTTGCGTATTTGTGCTGACATGTCTCCCCAATCACAAGACTAGGATTGTTTATTCAGTCAGACAGTTGGGTGTTTATGCTGACATGTCAGCCATAAGGATGACATGAACAAGCATTTGCAAAGATACTTTGTCTAATCTTACATGTTCCCCGCTGCCAAACAAACTGTCAGAGACACATAGTTACTGTGTATATAGTGTAAAATCGTCCAATTCAAGTAAGTTATCTATTTGGCATCATTCTCATGGCTAGAAATTAAGTTATAATGAAAACAATCATACTTGGCCAAAACGTGATTTTCAGGGCATGAAAAGTACATTAAGGCAATAAAAACTGAAAAGTTCCCCTGCTGCCAAACAAACTGTCAGAGACACAGTTACTGTGTATATAGTGTAAAATCGTCCAATTCAAGTAAGTTTTTTATTTGGTATCGTTCACAGTGATAATAAATTAAGTTACAATGAAAACTATCATACTTGGCCAAAACGTGATTGTCAGGCCATGAAAAGCACATTAAGGCAATAAAAACTGAAACGTTCCCCTGCTGCCAAACACACTGTCAGAGACACATAGTTACTGTGTATATAGTGTAATATCGTCCAATTCAAGTAAGTCTTTCATTGGCATCATTCTAGGTGATTCTGGAGCTATTTCCCACCATAAACAGTGTCCAAAACAGGCATTTTGCGATTAAAATAGTGGTTGTATTAGAACCAGGGCCAGGCGGTTCTGGTTGGTATTTCTACCCAGAAATTGTGTCCAATGATGATAAGGATGTATTTTTGATTATTCTGTATAAAAATAATCATCTAGGGACGTTCAGAAAATCTGTTATGCCCGAATCAATGACCTCAATTTGGGCACTTTACTTACAATTGGTGGTTTTTAAGAACCAGGCCAAGTCGGTTCTGGTTGGTGCTTGTACCCAGAAATAGTATCCATTGTGTGGGTAGATGTATTTTCACTATTCTGTCTAAAAATAAAGATCCAGGACAGTTCTGGGGCTATTTCCCACCATAAATAGTGTCCACAACATGCATTTTGCGATACAAAATAGTGGTTGCATTATAACAGGGTCCAGTCGGTTCTGGTGGGTTTTTGTATACGGAACTTGTGTCCAATTATGATGGGGATGTATACTTGACTATTCTGTATAGAAGTAATCATCTAGCGATGTTCAGAAGTTCTGTTATGCCCGAATGAATCACTTTCATTTGGTCTCTTTATTTACAAGTGGTGGTTTAGAAACAGGCCCAGTCGGTTTTGGTTGGTGCTTTTACCCAGAAATTGTGTTTATTGTGTGAGTGGATGTATTTTCACTATTTTGTATAACAATAATGATCCAGGATGGTTCTGGAGCTATTTCCCACCACAAACAGTGTCCAAAACAGGCATTTTGCGGTTAAAGTAGTGGTTGTATTAGCACCAGGACCAGTCGGTTCTGGTTCGTGTTTTTACCCAGAAATTGTGATGGGGATGTATTTTTGATTATTCTTTATAAAATTAATATTCTAGGGATGTTCAGAAGTTCTGTTATGCCCGAGTCAATGACCTCAATTTGGGCACTTTATTTACAAGTGGTTGTTTAGAACCAGGCCCAGTCGGTTCTGGTTGGTGCTTTACCCACAATTAGTGTCGATTGTGTGAGTGGATGTATTTTCACTATTCTCTGTAAGAATAAAGATCCAGGGATGTTCTGAGACTATTTCCCACCATAAATAGTGTCAAAAACATGCATTTTGCGACAAAAATAGTGGTTGTATTAGAACCAGGCCCAGTCGGTTCTAGTTTGTGTATACACCCGTAACGTGTGTCCAATAGGAATGGGGTTGTATTTTTGACTATTCTGTATAAAAAAATATCATCTAGGGATGTTCAGAAGTTCTTCTATGCCCAAATAAATGAGTAGTAGAACCAAGCCGAGTCGGTTCCAGAGTTAGTGTTGATTTTGTAGGTGGATGTATTTTCACTATTCTGTCTAAAAATAAAGATGCAGGATGGTTCTAGGGGTATTTGCCACCATAAATAGTCTCCAAAACATGCATTTTGCGATAAAAAAAAGTAGTTGCATTATAACTGGGTCGTCTCGGTTCTGGTTGCTGTTTATATCCGAAACTTGTGTCCAAAGATGATGGGGATGGATATTTTACTATTCTGTTTAAACATAATCATGCAGGGATGTTTTGTGGCTTTTTTTTATACAAGAATCAAAAACCTCCATTATGGATCGTTATTTTGCATGGTGGTTGAATTAGAACCGGGCCCAGTCGGTTCTGGTTGGTGCTTTTACCAAGAATTAGTGTCAATTGTGTTGATGGATGCATTTTCACTATTCTGTGTGAAATTAAAGATGCGGGGATGTTCAGGGAATACTTCCCACCGTCAATAGTGTCCAAAACAGGCACTTTGCGATTAAAATAGTGGTCTTATTAGAACCAGGCCCAGTCAGTTCTGGTTGATGTATGTAGCCGGAACTTGTGTCAAATGATAATGGGGATGTATTTTTGACTATTCTCTATAAAAATAATCATCTAGGGATTTTCAGAAGTTCTTTTATGCCCGAATCAATGACCTCCCTTTGGGCACTTTATTTTGCATAGTGGTTGTATTAGAACCAGGCCCAGTCGGTTCTGGTTTGTGTATACACCCGTAACTTGTGTCCGATGGGAATGGGGTTGTATTTTTCACTATTATGTATAAAAATCGTCATCTAGGGATGTTCAGAAGTTATTTTATGCCCGAATAAATGACCTCCATTTGGGCACTTTATTTTGCATGGTGGTTGTATTAGAACCAAGCCCAGTCGGTTCTGGTTGGTGCTTATACCCAGAGTTAGTAATGATTGTGTAGGTGGATGTATTTTCACAATTCTGTCTAAAATTAAAGATCCAGGATGGTTCTAGGGCTATTTCCCAGAATAAATTGTCTCCAAAACATGCATTTTGCGATAAAAAATAATAGTTGCATTATAACTGGGTCCAGTCGGGTCTGGTTGCTGTTTATATCTGAAACTTGTGTCCAAAGATGATTGGGATGTATATTTTACTATTCTGATTAAAAATAATCATGCAGTGATGTTTTGGGGCTTTTTTTTATACAAGAATCAAAAACCTCCAATGGATCTTAATTTTGCATGGTGGTTGAATTAGAACCGGGCCCAGTCGGTTCTGGTTGCCGCTTTTACCCAGATTTAGTGTCAATTGTGTGGATGGATGCATTTTCACTATTATGTGTAAAATTAAAGATGCAGGGATGTTTTGGAAATATTTCCCACCGTCAATAGTGTCCAAAACATTTTGCGATAAAAATAGTGGTTGTATTAGAGCAAGGCCCAATCGGTTCTGGTTGGTGTATTTACCCAGAATTTGTGTTGGTTGAGTAGGTGGATGTAGTTTCACTATTTTCTATAAAAATAATGTTCCCCACCATAAACATTGTCCAAAACAGGCATTTTGCGATTAAAATAGTGGTCGTATTAAAACCGGGCCAAGTCGGTTCTGGTTGCCGCTTTTACCCAGATTTAGTGTCAATTGTGTGGATGGATGCATTTTCACTATTATGTGTAAAATTAAAGATGCAGGGATGTTTTGGGAATATTTACCACCGTCAATAGTGTCCAAAACATTTTGCGATAAAAATAGTGGTTGTATTAGAACAAGGCCCAATCGGTTCTGGTTGGTGTATTTACCCAGAATTTGTGTTGGTTGAGTAGGTGGATGTAGTTTCACTATTTTCTATAAAAATAATGTTTCCCACCATAAACATTGTCCAAAACAGGCATTTTGCGATTAAAATAATGGTCGTATTAGAACCGGGCCCAGTCGGTTCTGGTTGGTGCTTCTACCCATAATTAGTGTTGAATGTGTAGATGGATGTATTTTCACTATTCTGTGTAAAAATAATGATCCAGGATGGTTCTGGAGCTATTTTCCCACCATAAACAGTGTCCAAAACAGGCATTCTGCGATTAAAATAGTAGTTGTATTAGAACCAGGCCCAGTCTGTCTTATCCAGTGTGTGGCTCGGATGTGTCCCTCAAACACAAATACTGGTCAGTCTCATCCAAAATCCTAATGGCTCAGTTCCCTTGAGTGGGAGCGGCAAGGAACGCCCTGCATTTGAAGACCATTGAAGGCAGGTTCCGGGCCTGTGTCGGCGCATCAGTCAGGCTGGGTAGCCGCTATGGCCCAGGTGATTTTCCAGGGCTGCCCTGCTCTTGACGGAGTGGCCACCCAGCGGGGCTGTGTGTGTTTCATGGTGGGAGACTCGTGCTGCCCCTTCATCCCTGCCGGCATGTCCTGCTCGGTCCATGATGCCCTGCAGGCTATTAGGAACATGCAGAGAGCTGTGACCGAAGATCCGGTTCCACAACGAGGATGGCTTGACTGGTTCTTCTCTGGCTCATGGAAACAGCCACTTCAATATTTCGATATTTTCACAGACACAAAAGGAGGGAATTGTGGGATGGACTGGCTAACTGGCTTAATAATTGTTTATTCTTGTCGCACCATGTGGTCATACTGGTTTAACTTTGTTTTTTAAGATCGTAGAATGCAAGGTAGACTAGCCAAACTGGTTTTACAATTGAATTAAAAGATGGTGGAATGTAAGAAAGACTAACTAGTTGGCCTTGCAATTGTTTGTTCGCCTCGAGAAATATAAGAAAGGCTGGCTAACAGGGTTTGCAATTTTTTCCTTGTATTGTGCGATGAAAAGAGGTTCAACTTCAGGAGTAACTGTCACTCTCCAGGTCATCTAGGGTCAAGTGCACACTTGAAAACTTTCATATTCGACCAAAACGTGCTTATCAGCACATAAAAAGCACATTTGGTGGTACGCGGGAAGAACGGCAGCAGACAAAAAGGCTATTTAGAAAGGTATCACCACTACGCAGAAGATCGTCGGCTACTCTGCCCTCACTGGAAGACATTGCCAGCCCTCGTTACCTCAGCAGAGCCAGGGACATGACCCATGCCACCCTGGTCACAATCGGTTCCAGCTGCTGCTCTCTGGCAGACAGACGCTGTAAGTTTCCCACATCCGTTGGGACTCTAAACTTGGGGTAACACAACACAATCCCTTCTGTGTAATAACTTCGGGTGAGGTAATATGAATAGACATTGGGTACAAGGTGATCTGACACCTACATGCAGAATGAAGGTAAGTGAAAGACAGTGAGAGGTAAGTGATCCACTCAGGGGGTGGTGATGCAATGTATCCATAAAGGCAGAATTGTAAATTAAGAGTCTGGAGTCATAACTTGTAAAACTGTGTAAAACTATCAGGGACACAAATGTCTCTCTATACATAGTGTAATATCATCAAATTTTATAATTTAATAAGTTTTTAATTTGGCATCATTCTAATGGCTAGATATTAAGTTATAGTGAAAACTATGATACTTGGCCAAAACATGATTTTCAGCGCATGAAAAGCACATTCAGGCAATAAAAACTGAAATGTTCCCCTGCTGCCAAACAAACTGTCAGAGACACATAGTTACTGTGTAGATAGTGTATTATCGTCCAATTCAAGTAAGTTTTTTATTTAGCATCATTCTAAGTGATAGAAATTAAGTTATAGTGAAAACTATGATACTTGGCCAAAACGTGATTTTCAGCGCATGAAACGCACGTTAAGGCAATAAAAACTGAAATGTTCCCCTGCTGCGAAACAAACTGTCAGAGGCACATAGTTACTGTATATATAGTGTAAAACCGTCCAATTCAAGTAAGTTTTGCATTTAGCATCATTCTACGTGATAGAAATTAAGTTATAGTGAAAAATGTGATACTTGGCCAAAACGTGATTTTCAGCACATGAAACGCACGTTAAGGCAATAAAAACAGAAATGTTCCCCTGCTGCGAAACAAACTGTCAGACGCACATATTTTTTGTGTATATAGTGTAAAATTGTCCAATTCAAGTAAGTTTTTCATTTGGCATCATTCTAAATTCTAAAAATTAAGTTATAGTGAAAATTGTGATACTTGGCCAAAACGTGATTTTCAGCACATGAAACGCACGTTAAGGCAATAAAAACTGAAATGTTCCCCTGCTGCGAAACAAACTGTTTTGAGGCACATAGTTACTGTGAATATAGTGTATAATGGTCCAATTCAAGTAAGTTTTTCATTTGGCATCATTCGAAATTCTAGAAATTAAGTTATAGTAAATTGTGATACTTGGCCAAAACGTGATTTTCAGCGCATGAAACGCACGTAAAGGCAATAAAAACTGAAATGTTCCCCTGCTGCGAAACAAACTGTCAGAGGCACATAGTTACTGTGTATATAGTGTATAATGGTCCAATTCAAGTAGTGAAAATTGTGATACTTGGCCAAAACGTGATTTTCAGCGAACAGTAACTATGTGCCTCTGACAGTTTGTTTGTATATAGTGTAAAATCGTCCAATTCAAGTAAATTTTGCATTAAGCAAAGTGATAGAAATTAAGTTATAGTGAAAATTATGATACTTGGCCAAAACGTGATTTTCAGCGCATGAAACGCACGTTAAGGCAATAAAAACTGAAATGTTCCCCTGCTGCGAAACAAACTGTCAGAGACACATAGTTACGGTGTATATAGTGTATAATGGTCCAATTCAAGTAAGTTTTTCATTTGGCATCATTCTAACTGCTAGAAATTAAGTTATAGTTAAAACTATGATACTTGGCCAAAACGTGATTTTCAGCGCATGAAACGCACGTTAAGGCAATAAAAACTGAAATGTTCCCCTGCTGCGAAACAAACTGTCAGAGGCACATAGTTACTGTGAATATAGTGTTTAATCGTCCAATTCAAGTGAGTTTTGCATTTGAAAATGAAAAATGAAAAATGAAATGAAAATCAGACATAGGCATTGTCGTCATCATTGACTTGACAAAAAGCCTAGTAGTCATCATACCCTCAGCAGCGTATGACGAAATTGTATAGTGCTTCTCCACAAGTTCGTCTTCCCAGGCCAGACACATTTATGACATTTATTTATGACATATTCATACTTGTTAGCTCTCCGCCTTGAGCGCCATTTTCCGGCGACTACAAGTTGCCTCACCGATGCCAACAAGAATAAGATGGATCACTTACCTCTGTCTTTATACTTACCCTCCCTCAGTCATCCTGTGGAAGGTAGATCTGCACCAAACAACCTTCCTGTTTCTTCAATTCGACTTGACTTAATTTCATAGTAGGGATATGTGTAGTCGTCACGTCACGTGTTGCTGCAGGTTCAGAGACCTGATGGCAGTTGGGAAGAAGCTGTCCTTGAGCCTGTTTGTCCGTGCTTTGTAGGACCTGTAGCGTCTGCCAGATGGAAGCAACTGGAACAGGCCGTGTCCAGGGTGGTATGGGTCTCCAACAATGGACCCGGCTCTTCTGAGGTATCGGGGGTTGGCAATGTCTTCTAGCGATGGCAGAGAGCAGCCGACGATCTTCTGGGCAGTGTTTATCACTCTCTGTATGGCTTTTTTGTCTGCTGTCGTGCTTCCGGTATACCACACTGTGATGCCGTAAGTCAGGATGCTCTCCACAGTGGCTCTGTAGAAGGTTGCCAGAAGCTTGGTGTCCAACTTGTCCCTTCTCAGTACCCTGAGGAAGTGGAGTCGTTTCTGGGCCTTCTTCACTAACACTGTGGTGTTTGTGGACCAGGAGAGCCTATCCGTGACGTGGACTCCCAGGAATTTGAACGATTGGACCCTGTCTACACATACTCCGTTAATGAGGAGTGGGGCCAGGTCTGTGCTGCGCTTGCGAAAGTCCAAGATTATTTCTTTAGTCTTTGCGGTATTCAGTGTAAGATTGTTCGCCGAGCACCAAGAAGACAGTTTGTCGACCTCGTCTCTGTAAGCTGACTCATCCCCGCCAGAGATGAGTCCGATCACAGTGGTGTCATCGGCGAATTTGATGATAGAGTTTGACTGGTGGGCTGGTGTGCAGTCGTATGTGTACAGGGAGTACAGGAGAGGACTCAGTACACAGCCTTGTGGTGAGCCTGTGTTTAGTGTGATGGAGGAAGAGAGGTGTGGACCCATTCTGACCGTTTGTGGTCGACCAGTCAAGAAGTTCTTTATCCAGCAGCAGATTGAAGAGGATAGTCCAAGGTGGTAGAGTTTGTCCTTCAGGATGTCCGGCTTGATGGTGTTGAAGGCTGAGCTGTAGTCTATGAAAAGCATCCTCACATAGTTCCCCTGGTGCTCCAGGTGGCTCAGTGCTGTGTGAAGAGCCACGGCGATAGCATCCTCAGTGGACCTGTTTTCCCTATAAGCAAACTGGTGCGGGTCAACTGAGGGGGGAATTGTCTTTCTGATGTGTCGGGCCACCAACTTTTCAAAGCACTTCATGATCACAGGCGTGAGAGCAACAGGCCTGTAATCGTTCAAGCTGCCGATGGTTGGCTTTTTGGGGACAGGAATGATGGTGGCAGATTTTAGGCAGGCAGGAACGATGGATTGTTGCAAGGACCGATTGAAAATGTCCGTGAAGACTCCTGCCAGCTGATCAGCACAGGCTTTGAGCACTTTGCCAGGTATTCCGTCTGGACCAGCAGCCTTCCTGGTGTTCACAGCCTGCATTTCCAGTCTCACTTCCAGTTCCTGAAACTCCAGTGTATTGTCGCAGGGTGGTGGTGGGAGTGTTGACACTTGGTTTGATTTGTCAGATTCAAAGCGGGCAAAGAAATGGTTCAGTTCCTCCGCTAGTGAGACATTCGCGTTTACAGACATGGAATTGTTCTTGTAGTTAGTGATATGTCGTATTCCCTGCCACATCTTCTTTGGGTTGTTTTCTTTGAAGTGCTCTTCGATTTTCTTAGTATATGCTGCCTTGGCCTTCTTTATGCCCCTTTTCAGCTCAGCTCTGGCAGCTCTATACTTTCTTTTGTCCCCCGATCTGTAGGCGGTGTTACGGCATTTGATAAGTGCTTGTGTCTCTTTGGTCATCCAGGGTTTTTGATTTGGAAAAACTCGTATCCGTTTGTTTGTAGTGACGTTGTCAATGCCGTTTCTGATGTAGGAGAGTACATTAGAAAAGCGAACGAACTGGAGAGCAGTGAGCCGCTGCACCCGTGCGCGCCGCCATCTTGCAAGATCATCATAAAAGATTATACAAAAAATTACAAAAAATACAAAAAAAAATTATACAATATGAACAATCATTTGCAAAGATACTTTGTCTATTCTCACATGTTCCCCTGCTGCCAAACAAACTGTCAGAGACACATAGTTACTGTGTATAAAGTGAAAAATCGTCCAATTCAAGTAAGTTATCCATTTGGCATCATTCTCAAGCTAGAAATTAAGTTATAATGAAAACAATCCTACTTGGCCAAAACGTGATTTTCAGGGCATGAAAAGTACATTAAGGCAATAAAAACTGAAAAGTTCCCCTGCTGCCAAACAAACTGTCAGAGACACAGTTACTGTGTATGTAGTGAAAAATCGTCCAATTCAAGTAAGTTTTTTATTTGGTATCGTTCAAAGTGATAGAAATTAAGTTACAATGAAAACTATCATACTTGGCCAAAACGTGATTATCAGGCCATGAAAAGCACATTAAGGCAATAAAAACTGAAACGTTCCCCTGCTGCCAAACACACTGTCAGAGACACATAGTTCCTGTGTATATAGTGTAAAATCGTCCAATTCAAGTAAGTCATTCATTGGCATCATTCCAGGTGATTCTGGAGCTATTTCCCACCATAAACAGTGTCCAAAGCAGGCATTTTGCGATTAAAATAGTGGTTGTATTAGAACCAGGCCCAGGCGGTTCTGGTTGGTGTTTTTACCCAGAAATTGTGTCGAATGTTGATAAGGATGTATTTTTGATTATTCTGTATAAAAATAATCATCCAGGGATGTTCAGTAGTTCTGTTATGCCCGAATCAATGACCTCAATTTGGGCACTTTATTTACAAGTGGTGGTTTTTAAGAACCAGGCCCAGTCGGTTCTGGTTGGTGCTTTATCCATTGTGTGGGTAGATGTATTTTCACTATTCTGTCTAAAAATAAAGATCCAGGACAGTTCTGGGGCTATTTCCCACCATAAATAGTGTCCAAAACATGCATTTTGCGATACAAAATAGTGGTTGCATTATAACAGGGTCCAGTCGGTTCTGGTGGGTGTTTGTATACGGAACTTGTGTCCAATTATGATGGGGATGTATACTTGACTATTTTGTATAGAAATAATCATCTAGCGATGTTCAGAAGTTCTGTTATGCCCGAATGAATTACTTTCATTTGGTCACTTTATTCACAAGTGGTGGTTTAGAAACAGGCCCAGTCGGTTTTGGTAGGTGCTTTTACCCAGAATTTGTGTGTATTGTGTGAGTGGATGTATTTTCACTATTTTGTATAACAATAAAGATCCAGGATGGTTCTGGAGCTATTTCCCACCACAAAAAGTGTCCAAAACAGGCATTTTGCGATTAAAATAGTGGTCGTATTAGAACCGGGCCCAGTCGGTTCTGGTTGCCGCTTTTACCCAGATTTAGTGTCAATTGTGTGGATGGATGCATTTTCACTATTATGTGTAAAATTAAAGATGCAGGGATGTTTTGGGAATATTTCCCACCGTCAATAGTGTCCAAAACATTTTGCGATAAAAATAGTGGTTGTATTAGAACAAGGCCCAATCGGTTCTGGTTGGTGTATTTACCCAGAATTTGTGTTGGTTGAGTAGGTGGATGTAGTTTCACTATTTTCTATAAAAATAATGTTTCCCACCATAAACATTGTCCAAAACAGGCATTTTGCGATTAAAATAGTGGTCGTATTAGAACCGGGCCCAGTCGGTTCTGGTTAGTGCTTCTACCCATAATTAGTGTTGAATGTGTAGATGGATGTATGTTCACTATTCTGTGTAAAAATAATGATCCAGGATGGTTCTGGAGCTATTTTCCCACCATAAACAGTGTCCAAAACAGGCATTCTGCGATTAAAATAGTGGTTGTATTAGAACCAGGCCCAGTCTGTTCTGGTTGGTGAATTTACCCGAATAATTGTATCCATTGACGATGGGGATGTATTTTTGATTATTATGTATAAAAATAATCATCTAGGGATCTTCAGAAGTTCTGTTATTCCCGAATCAATGACCTCCATTTGGGCACATTATTGACGGAGCTCACGACCATGATCCAGTGTGTGGCTCGGATGTGTCCCTCAAACACAAATACTGGTCAGTCTCATCCAAAATCGTAATGGCTCAGTTCCCTTGAGTGGGAGCGGCAAGGAACGCCCTGCATTTGAAGACCATTGAAGGCAGGTTCCGGGCCTGTGTCGGCGCATCAGTCAGGCTGGGTAGCCGCTATGGCCCAGGTGATTTTCCATGGCTGCCCTGCTCTTGACGGAGTGGCCACCCAGCGGGGCTGTGTGTGTTTCATGGTGGGAGACTCGTGCTGCCCCTTCATCCCTGCCGGCATGTCCTGCTCGGTCCATGATGCCCTGCAGGCTATTAGGAACATGCAGAGAGCTGTGACCGGAGATCCGGTTCCACAAAGAGGATGGCTTGACTGGTTCTTCTCTGGCTCATGGAAACAGCCACTTCAATATTTCGATATTTTCACAGACACAAAAGGAGGGAATTGTGGGATGGACTGGCTAACTGGCTTAATAATTGTTTATTCTTGTCGCACCATGTGGTCATACTGGTTTAACTTTGTTTTTTAAGATCGTAGAATGCAAGGTAGACTAGCCAAACTGGTTTTACAATTGAATTAAAAGATGGTGGAATGTAAGAAAGACTAACTAGTTGGCCTTGCAATTGTTTGTTCGCCTCGAGAAATATAAGAAAGGCTGGCTAACAGGGTTTGCAATTTTTTCCTTGTATTGTGCGATGAAAAGAGGTTCAACTTCAGGAGTAACTGTCACTCTCCAGGTCATCTAGGGTCAAGTGCACACTTGAAAACTTTCATATTCGACCAAAACGTGCTTATCAGCACATAAAAAGCACATTTGGTGGTACGCGGGAAGAACGGCAGCAGACAAAAAGGCTATTTAGAAAGGTATCACCACTACGCAGAAGAACGTCGGCTACTCTGCCCTCACTGGAAGACATTGCCAGCCCTCGTTACCTCAGCAGAGCCAGGGACATGATCAGGGACCCATGCCACCCTGGTCACAATCGGTTCCAGCTGCTGCTCTCTGGCAGACAGACGCTGTAAGTTTCCCACATCCGTTGGGACTCTAAACTTGGGGTAACACAACACAATCCCTTCTGTGTAATAACTTCGGGTGAGGTAATATGAATAGACATTAGGTACAAGGTGATCTGACACCTACATGCTGAATGAAGGTAAGTGAAAGACAGTGAGAGGTAAGTGATCCACTCAGGGGGTGGTGATGCAATGTATCCATAAAGGCAGAATTGTAAATTAAAAGTCTGGAGTCATAACTTGTAAAACTGTGTAAAACTGTCAGAGACACAAATGTCTCTCTATACATAGTGTAATATCATCAAATTTTATAATTCAATAAGTTTTTCATTTGGCATCATTCTAATGGCTAGATATTAAGTTATAATGAAAACTATGATACTTGGCCAAAACATGATTTTCAGCGCATGAAAAGCACATTAAGGCAATAAAAACTGAAATGTTCCCCTGCTGCGAAACAAACTGTCAGAGACACATAGTTACTGTGTATATAGTGCAGGGGTGGCCAACCCGCGGCTCGCGAGCCGCATGCGGCTCTTTGCCCGGTTTCATGCGGCTCTTACGTCCATATCAAAGTTTGTATTTGTGTTTTATTTTTATTTGCGTGTGCGCTTCGCTTGAGTTCAATACGGTATTTTCGTCCAATGCGCATGTGCTTGGGATGAAAATACCTCAAAGTTTCCCAGTAGGAGCAAGGTCATTTGAGTAAACGTTTTTAACAGAGTGGGAGAGCTCCCGTGAACCAGAAGCGACAATGAACAGCGTCGCGCACACAAAAAGTATCCCAAAGATCGAGCGTCGGCTGAAAAAGCCACACCCCCTGCGAGGCAGACCAAGGCGAGAGTGCTCAGCCGGGAGCAGCCAATAGGAGAGCGAGGTGTACACCCACGTGGTGGGCGCGCTAGTTAAAAGCCATTCATAATAAATGACAGCTCACAAGGAGCGAACGTTGCGCAAAAATAGGCTCTGATTTTATGAGAGAAGTCCCACTAAGTAACATGCATAGAAAAAGAAAAACGCTATTGTAAATTATTATATTTTTGTTTGTGGACTTGGTTGAACTGAGAGTTTGTCTGTGTGAGACAGTGCACATAATGACTGGCCTGTGCTGTTAGTACTGTAGGAGTCAATTTATGTCATTACTATGCTGGTGTATGACATTTACAATAAATCTGTGTGATGTGGCTCTTTGCGGTAACACAGTAAAAAATGTGGCTCTTTGCGGTAACACGGTAAAAAATGTGGCTCTTGGTCTCTGACTGGTTGGCCACCCCTGATATAGTGTATAATTGTCCAATTCAAGTAAGTTTTTCATTTGGCATCATTCTAATTGATAGAAATTAAGTTATAGTGAAAATTATGATACTTGGCCAAAACGTGATTTTCAGCGCATGAAACGCACGTTAAGGCAATAAAAACTGAAATGTTCCCCTGCTGCGAAACAAACTGACACAGACATATAGTTACTGTGTATATAGTGTATTATCGTCCAATTCAAGTAAGTTTTTCATTGTTGGGTTTATTCTGTATTACTATTATAAATATATTTGTATTAATTCATTTCTTTGTTAAATCATTCTCTTTCTATTTTCAAAGTGTTGCGAGGTCACGAGTATTGCCAAGTCATCTTTAACCTGGACGGCCTGTTCCAGGATGGTTATACAAACAATCCACCCAATCTGGGTCCTTGAGATTTGGTGGGCCCTTGGTGACGAGGCCAGGGCTATTCGGCCAATAACAAGAATGCTGTTATCGTTATGTAACCGTGCACTTCGGGTTTTTCTGTATGTAACCATTATATGATTATGATTATATTATATGATTCTTAGGTCAAGGAAGTTGTATAATTACTCTAATCTAAATGTTGTTAGGTCTAGTCTCCTGTTTTTGTTATTGGTAAAATACTTTGATTGTTATTGTAGTCCCAGATGTTGTTTTTACTCATACGTGATGGAATGATCAACAACTCTGTAAATTGTTTTGATTCATGGCAATAAGAGGCGTACGAAAACGTCTATTCGAGGAGACGTTCGGAGGTTGTAAGGTGACACTTGCTGACTCTCCCCTTCGGAGGCTTTTACCCATTGTTTTCCATTTCTATTTAATTAAATGTCAATAATTGAATAAGATGTCTGCCTGCAGTTATTGATAATTACGGACGAAGGTAATTATTAATGAACCTAACATTTTGGTCCTTCTGAGCCATGGAGGTCAATATACCGGAGCGAGAACCCAGGCGCTGCTGTTCGACATCTGGTAAGTGACCGTGCGCACGGCGTCTTCAAAACCCTTGGTGGGCCGGCGTTTTCGACGGGGGCGCCTGGATTCTCGGCGGTTGAAGACTTTTCCTGCTGGAGGGAGACATCTGATGGATCTCGGGTAAGTCCACATTAATGTCTGCATGTTGTGACGGTGTTTCCAAATGCGTTAAAGGGACATTGTATGTGAGGTCCATTGTGGGCTGGTTTCGTGTCCTGGGTGACGGCGACAAAACCCTGTGTTTATACTAGTCAATGGCAGGTACGGTGGGGCACTTTGCTGGAAAGTGTCCTGTGTCTCAGGGGTATGCACGAATATATTGTACTGGAGGTACAATGTTGGGGCTGGAAAGTGTCCTGTGTCTCAAGGGTAGGCACGAATATGTTGTAAATGTTGTATGGGGTGTTTGTGTGGTTTCTGCAGTAAAATTAAGACAAGCCTAGGAAATACAGTCGAAGAGGTAATAATAATAATAAATATAATAAAGTTAACTGTGTGAGGCACACGAACTCACTACAAAAAAGTAAAATATGGGAAACACGTGTTGTAAGGCGGGTTTGGATGACGATCCAAAAAAATACGTCTAACTTGTAAGGATTGGAAAAAATTGGAAAGACAAAGCGCTTTAAAAATATTACACAGCTATATTTATGGATAAATAAATATGGGTTTGCTGGCCAGCTTAAAATGCATAAAATGCAGGATAATATATGCACTAATGCATAGAGGTAATATACATATATAAATAATATGTGCGTGGATAAAAGTGTAACAGCTTGTTCCACAGACACTTATGGCAAAATAAGGCCGGGGAGAAGTTAAAAATACTATTTTGGAAAATAGTGGGGGCTCCCTCGGATAACGGGGATCTATTTAAGGCCGTGGCGGCGGGAAAGTACTGTTTGGTAAGGAAAAATAGCGGGGCCTCCTCGGCTGACGGGGAAAATATTTACCGAGATAGGTGACGGGCGCGGAGGAAGTTTAACAAAAATAAAGGGAGCTAGAAAATTAATGGGGACACTGGTATTTGATTTGGTTAATCCGGGTATGACGTTTTGTGATTACAATAAATTGGGTTTTTTTGTGATGCTGGGGCTTGTATAACAACAATTAGAATGGTTATTTCCAAGTGCTGGTGGTGCTTTGTTAATATAACCTATATGTACTGTCAATTTACAGCAATGTGATGGCTTATTGCAGCTTGGTTTTTGATCCCGTCCGCTAGCGGGAAGATGGTGTTTAAAAAGACAAAAGAATATATACAAAATGATCATTTAAATGTTTAGCAGGGAATGTCACCTGTGTTTTTATTATGCTCTAGACTTGCCAAATAATGTGTCGACTGCGGGAGAAGCGTTCTGGTGCAGCGGCTGCTGATTAGATGGGAGTGAAACATGTGGGCCGCGGGGCAGACGATTTAACTGTGTTGGGCTTTCGGGAGCGTTCGGACCGTGTAAAAGACTAAAATTTTGTGATCCCTCCCGTGAAGACATTATAATAATAATAATTGGCCTTGGGGGTGCTGAAGCAAACTTGAGGGCAGAAAATCGGTTTTTGCCATATTGTTGTGCTTGCAGCATACATATTCTGGATATATGGGGTCTTGGAAAAATATTGTGATGTAGTTGAATATCGGAAGAGGGGTTAATTTGACTGTTTAATGGTTGTCTTCTCTAAAAAGCGTTATATTTGGGCACAGGGAAAAAGCTGGTTTGTAAACATAAGATAACAATGCTGTTTTCGCAGCAAGAGTGGTAGTCATAGTTAACGGCTTATGGCGTTTTCTGTTTGGACTTTTCAGAATAAGAACAATACATGGTCTGCAAGAAATGCAAGGTTATGCGAATGCTTTCACATTCATTTTTTGGGTTTTAAAATGAAATGTATATTAAGAGGATAGAAAATCTGTCTAGTAAAAGGTTGATTTTGGTAAAAAGCTTTGGATTTGGGAATAGACCAAAATAGTCATTTTTGAGCAATTGTGGATTTCAAAGGGCTCTTAGTTAAAGGAAACTAGCTTTTGGAGGATAAAATAATATTAATACTATTTCAGAATATTTTGATTGTTCAAAATACTTTAATCCAGGAGGTTGGCTGGTTAAAAAAAAAGGCCAGGATGACAAAATTTACAATATAATGGTATATTGGTGACAATAAGGTTTTTAAAACATTAAAGTTTGTAATTAGGAATTGCCTGACAAAAGGTTGATTTCTCTAATTTAATTGTTGTAGATTTTTGTTTTGGTAACAGGCTATGGGAAATGACTCTTGTCTTAAGTAAACATCATATGAGGTGATTTACAAAGTATATAGTAGGTATTGAATTATTTGGCTGTTAACGACATCAGATGGGAAATTTACAATGCAATAGTGGCATGATAAAATTCATGGCATTCATCCAAATAATTAGGTGAATTGTAGATAAAATAATTGGTTTTGGATGAGCATATTTTCCCTAAGAATGGAGTAACATGGAATGTTTTTCAAAGTGCACTTGAAAGAACATTGTCTGTTGTCCTGGCGGGAGGAAATATGCTTTGTCACAGGTCATATTGATGACTTTAAGGATATTACGGATTGGATAAGCATTGGTCAATTGATACAACCAAATAACGTTGCTTTTTACTGCTTTAAGGGCATGCAAATTGGTGAGAACTTTAGCAACGATGGGGTTAATACGCCTGAATGTTACAGTGATAACGAGTGGCAATAACAAGCTTAGATAAGGGAGGGAAAGGAGAAATTTTCCAAATTCCAGAATCTGGCTTAGAAACAGGTTATGTTAGTCGTTTTGGGTTTTTGACAGGATGTGGTAGTACATGAATTCTGGGAAATTTCGGGAAATTGGGGACCCATATCTAAAACAAATTTGAGACAAATGTGTAAATAGGCTCTATTTGGCGCTGGATGCACAAATTCTAGTGGGGCCTTTCATGTTTTGAAACAAGTGACGCTTTAGATAGATGGGTTGTCTATGAACAAAATGGGATGGGCGAAATTCGCTTACAAATTCGGCGTGTTATCTTGGTTCATAGAATTTGGAGTCAAGGCGACGTAATAAAGGCCATAGGCGTCATGTTGTATAAATTAGGCGTGGATGAATTTGTTTTACAAATGGGGGAGATTATTTTATCACCTGGAAAAAAAAAAGTGGAAACAAAATTGGATGGCCGCATTAAAAGGTGATTGGCATGCTATTAGAGGAAATTGGGATTTTCCAAAAACCTGATAGGGGGCCATTAGGTCATGGCGGCTGTGAAAATAAAAACCTTAGATGTGAAACTATTGCCACCTCAATTCGGGGAACAAACAGCTAAACTGATAGCATTAAAAAGGATATAACTTTGTGTGAAACTTGAAGGTAATTTTTTACAAACGGTTAAAATGCTAGAGTGGGGGTGTGTATATTAAAGGATCTACTAATGAATGCGGGGTGGATCCAGACCTTCCGGAATGTGGGGTATTCATGGCGTCCTCGAGAATTTGTGGATTTTCTCCGGGTACTCCAGTTTACTCCCACAAAATGAAATTATGGATGCTAGACTGGTTGAACACACTAAATTCTTCTTTTTATGAGTGTGAGCGTGAATGATAGTTTGTCTTTTTGTGTATTTTGATTGGCAGACCACCGAGACATAATCTATCAATAAAAGATCAATAAAGAAAATAATTTGGGCTTGAGTCAAGGGAAGTCCTATGTCTCGACAAGGGGGAGGTGGCCTTGCTACAACGACACTACAAGGCTTATGGTTTAAATCTATATGCATACCCACATATCCATCTCAAAAAATACATATAGATTTTATTTTATTAGATCATATAGATATCATTCCACGATATGGAATTCCAGAAACTATTTATAGTGATAATGGCTCCCATTTTGTTAAAATAATAGTTGTCTACCATCCACAATTGGCGGACCTTATATGAAGTCCTGTTTGGTAGACCTTACAAATTGTTATTATTCACTACACAATGACAATTGGATGATGAGGTGAATCTATCAGAGAAAAAAACGCACACACCAAATTTAGACTATCAGAGGGAGATGTTGCTTCTCAACAGGAAACGGACGAAGCGACGGTGATTCTTGAAGACTGGATGCTGATACGCAGCATAAAAGAAGAAACATCGGAGCAACGCAAAGTGGGAGGGTCCTTGTTACTGAAAGGGGACACGGATGCACCTTTCCCACAGTAAGAAGGTTGTCTAAATTGAAACGTTTCAAGAGGAAAAATGCCTTAACAAAGACAAAAAGTCATGTTGAAAACAATTATTGCTTTTGAGGCAAGGAGATTAATGATGATTGTGATTCTATTCCTTTCCACAGTAGGGTTGTTTTCTCCAGTTGGAGAAAAAGGCGGAGGCGTTTCAATTGAGGATACACCTTCTTACGGGAGGGTAAACCGAGAAACATACACATTTACATTTAATTAACATTACCTACTAAATCAAATTTCCAAATTGAAAATATATATTTGGACTCGGGGACGTCCCGGTTGCCATACAAGGGGTCAATCTATGGTGGGAAATATGTGTGGTACATTAACAGCAAAAAAATTGAAGATTGGGAAAAGCCTTGTTGCAGAAATTGGTCAAGATTGAAAAGCTCGGACTGACATATTAACCTGTGAAATTTACTTCTGAAACAGGGATTTCCCAAACGGGGGATAATTGGGCGCTGTTAATGGAGTGTAAAGAGGACAAGCACTAGGTGGAGCTACTTTGGTAAAAGGGTGGTCTCAATTGAAACATTGAGGGGACGGGTAAGATAAACTTTCTGACTTAATAAAATACGGGAAACACCAATATTAATTGAAAAGATTATTGCTCAGCAAGCAATACCATAAAACTATAGGGAACTCTTTTATATTGGGTTTGACGTCTCCATATGGTTTCAATTGAGACTAAACCATCTTACAAAGGATTTGGATAACCTACCAGACAAGGGAAAATACGATGGGATCTAACAACTCCCTCAATCACCATTCTTTTGGGGAAAAGTGTTTTTACAAATGAAAAAACGTGTCCTACTTGGCAAGAAAAAAAGAATATTGAAACAGTGTTTATCCTGTTACGCAGTAAATAGGAAGTCAATTTTTCCACTGTTTAATCATTTTACCTGCTTAAACCTTACAGGGCATGGTCTGAAGCTGGGGGCGATAAATGAGACGTGGTGTACCGGCGTTCTAAAACAAACTACACCCCTGATACCACGTTCTGGCCTATGGTGGCGGGGTGGTAGATAAATTATACGAGTAGGCGGGAAAAATCCCAGTCACCCGACATTTCCATTCGTGATTACTAAAAAATGATTAAAAACATACATATTATAAAAACGGGGGAATGTTGGGTTTATTCTGTATTACTATTATAAATATATTTGTATTAATTCATTTCTTTGTTAAATCATTCTCTTTCTATTTTCAAAGTGTTGCGAGGTCACGAGTATTCCCAAGTCATCTTTAACCTGGACGGCCTGTTCCAGGATGATTATACAAACAATCCACCCAATCTGGGTCCTTGAGATTTGGTGGGCCCTTGGTGACGAGGCCAGGGCTATTCGGCCAATAACAAGAATGCTGTTATCGTTATGTAACCGTGCACTTCGGGTTTTTCTGTATGTAACCATTATATGATTATGATTATATTATATGATTCTTAGGTCAAGGAAGTTGTATAATTACTCTAATCTAAATGTTGTTAGGTCTAGTCTCCTGTTTTTGTTATTGGTAAAATACTTTGATTGTTATTGTAGTCCCAGATGTTGTTTTTACTCATACGTGATGGAATGATCAACAACTCTGTAAATTGTTTTGATTCATGGCAATAAGAGGCGTACGAAAACGTCTATTCGAGGAGACGTTCGGAAGTTGTAAGGTGACACTTGCTGACTCTCCCCTTCGGAGGCTTTTACCCATTGTTTTCCATTTCTATTTAATTAAATGTCAATAATAACAGGGCCAAAACATGATTTTCAGCGCATGAAACGCACGTTAAGGCAATGAAAACTGAAATGTTCCCCTGCTGCGAAACAAACTGTCAAAGACACATAGTTAGTGTGTATATAGTGTATAATTGTCCAATTCAAGTAAGTTTTTCATTTGGCATCATTCTAAGTGATAGAAATTAAGTTATAGTGAAAATTATGATACTTGGCCAAAACGTGATTTTCCGCGCATGAAACGCACGTTAAGGCAATAAAAACTGAAATGTTCCCCTGCTGCGAAACAAACTGTCAGAGACATATAGTTACTGTGTATATAGTGTATTATCGTCCAATTCAAGTAAGTTTTTCATTTAGCATCATTCTAAGTGATAGAAATTAAGTTATAGTGAAAACTATCATACTCGGCCAAAACATGATTTTCAGCGCATGAAACGCACGTTAAGGCAATAAAAACTGAAATGTTCCCCTGATGCGAAACAAACTGTCAGAGGCACATAGTTACTGTGTATATAGTGTAAAATCGTCCAATTCAAAAAAGTTTTGCATTTAGCATCATTCTAAGTGATAGAAATTAAGTTATAGTGAAAATTATGATACTTGGCCAAAACGTGATTTTCAGCGCATGAAACGCACGTTAAGGCAATAAAAACTGAAATGTTCCCCTGCTGCGAAACAAACTGTCAGAGACATATAGTTACTGTGTATATAGTGTATTATCGTCCAATTCAAGCAAGTTTTTCATTTAGCATCATTCTAAGTGATAGAAATTAAGTTATAATGAAAACTATCATACTCGGCCAAAACATGATTTTCAGCGCATGAAACGCACGTTAAGGCAATAAAATCTGAAATGTTCCCCTGCTGCGAAACAAACTGTCATAGGCACATAGTTACTGTGTATATAGTGTAAAATCGTCCAATTCAAGTAAGTTTTGCATTTAGCATCATTCTAAGTGCTAGAAATTAAGTTATAGAGAAAATTATGATACTTGGCCAAAACGTGATTTTCAGTGCATGAAACGCACGTTAAGGCAATAAAAACTGAAATTTTCCCCTGCTGCGAAACAAACTGTCAGAGGCACATAGTTACTGTGTATATAGTGCAGGGGTGGCCAACCAGTCAGAGACCAAGAGCCACATTTTTTACCGTGTTACCGCAAAGAGCCACATTTTTTACTGTGTTACCGCAAAGAGCCACATCACACAGATTTATTGTAAATGTCACACACCAGCATAGTAATGACATAAATTGACTCCTACAGTACTAACAGCACAGGCCAGTCATTATCAACAATGAACATTGTGTGCACTGTCTCACACAGACAAACTCTCAGTTCAACCAAGTCCGCAAACAAAAATATAATAATTTACAATAGCGTTTTTCTTTTTCTATGCATGTTACTTAGTGGGACTTCTGTCATAAAATCAGAGCCTATTTTTGCGCAACGTTCGCTCCTTGTGAGCTGTCATTTATTATGAATGGCTTTTAACTAGCGCGCCCACCACGTGGGTGTCCACCTCGCTCTCCTATTGGCTGCTCCCGGCTGAGCACTCTCGCCTTGGTCTGCCTCGCAGGGGGTGTGGCTTTTTCAGCCGACGCTCGATCTTTGGGATACTTTTTGTGTGCGCGACGCTGTTCATTGTCGCTTCTGGTTCACGGGAGCTCTCCCACTCTGTTAAAAACGTTTACTCAAATGACCTTGCTCCTACTGGGAAACTTTGAGGTATTTTCATCCCAAGCACATGCGCATTGGACGAAAATACCGTATTGAACTCAAGCGAAGCGCACACGCAAATAAAAATAAAACACAAATACAAACTTTGATATGGACGTAAGAGCCACATGAAACCGGGCAAAGAGACGCATGCGGCTCGCGAGCCGCGGGTTGGCCACCCCTGCTCTAGTCGAATGACCAGTGTGTGTGTCTTAAATACAGGAAAAACTGACAGTTGTCACTAGGACTTTGGACAGATACATTTCAGTCATTTTCAGGGCAAAAAGTAATTGATCAGTGTCAGACAGTTGAATATTTGTGCTGACATGTCACCCCAATCAAAAGACTAAGATTGTTTATTCAGTCAGACAGTTGGGTGTTTATGCTGCTATGTCAGCCGTAAGGATGACTACAATGCTGTTATACTCACAAAAACTTATACAATATGAACAAGCATTTGCAAAGATACTTTGTCTAATCTTACATATTCCCCTGCTGCCAAAAAAACTGTCAGAGACACATAGTTACTGTGTATATAGTGTAAAATCGTCCAATTCAAGTAAGTTATCCATTTGGCATCATTCTCAAGCTGAAATTAAGTTATAATGAAAACAATCCTACTTGGCCAAAACGTGATTTTCAGGGCATGAAAAGTACATTAAGGCAATAAAAACTGAAAAGTTCCCCTGCTGCCAAACAAACTGTCAGAGACACAGTTACTGTGTATGTAGTGAAAAATCGTCCAATTCAAGTAAGTTTTTTATTTGGCATCGTTCAAAGTGATAGAAATTAAGTTACAATGAAAACTATCATACTTGGCCAAAACGTGATTATCAGGCCATGAAAAGCACATTAAGGCAATAAAAACTGAAACGTTCCCCTGCTGCCAAACACACTGTCAGAGACACATAGTTCCTGTGTATATAGTGTAAAATCGTCCAATTCAAGTAAGTCATTCATTGGCATCATTCCAGGTGATTCTGGAGCTATTTCCCACCATAAACAGCGTCCAAAGCAGGCATTTTGCGATTAAAATAGTGGTTGTATTAGAACCAGGCCCAGGCGGTTCTGGTTGGTGTTTTTACCCAGAAATTGTGTCGAATGTTGATAAGGATGTATTTTTGATTATTCTGTATAAAAATAATCATCTAGGGATGTTCAGTAGTTCTGTTATGCCCGAATCAATGACCTCAATTTGGGCACTTTATTTACAAGTGGTGGTTTTTAAGAACCAGGCCCAGTCGGTTCTGGTTGGTGCTTTATCCATTGTGTGGGTAGGTGTATTTTCACTATTCTGTCTAAAAATAAAGATCCAGGACAGTTCTGGGGCTATTTCCCACCATAAATAGTGTCCCAAACATGCATTTCGCGATACAAAATAGTGGTTGCATTATAACAGGGTCCAGTCGGTTCTGGTGGGTGTTTGTATACGGAACTTGTGTCCAATTATGATGGGGATGTATACTTGACTATTTTGTATAGAAATGATCATCTAGCGATGTTCAGAAGTTCTGTTATGCCCGAATGAATTACTTTCATTTGGTCACTTTATTCACAAGTGGTGGTTTAGAAACAGGCCCAGTCGGTTTTGGTAGGTGCTTTTACCCAGAATTTGTGTGTATTGTGTGAGTGGATGTATTTCCACTATTTTGTATAACAATAAAGATCCAGGATGGTTCTGGAGCTATTTCCCACCACAAAAAGTGTCCAAAACAGGCATTTTGCGATTAAAATAGTGGTCGTATTAGAACCGGGCCCAGTCGGTTCTGGTTGCCGCTTTTACCCAGATTTAGTGTCAATTGTGTGGATGGATGCATTTTCACTATTATGCGTAAAATTAAAGATGCAGGGATGTTTTGGGAATATTTCCCACCGTCAATAGTGTCCAAAACATTTTGCGATAAAAATAGTGGTTGTATTAGAACAAGGCCCAATCGGTTCTGGTTGGTGTATTTACCCAGAATTTGTGTTGGTTGAGTAGGTGGATGTAGTTTCACTATTTTCTATAAAAATAATGTTTCCCACCATAAACATTGTCCAAAACAGGCATTTTGCGATTAAAATAGTGGTCGTATTAGAACCGGGCCCAGTCGGTTCTGGTTGCCGCTTTTACCCAGATTTAGTGTCAATTGTGTGGATGGATGCATTTTCACTATTATGTGTAAAATTAAAGACGCAGGGATGTTTTGGGAATATTTCCCACCGTCAATAGTGTCCAAAACATTTTGCGATAAAAATAGTGGTTGTATTAGAACAAGGCCCAATCGGTTCTGGTTGGTGTATTTACCCAGAATTTGTGTTGATTGAGTAGGTAGATGTAGTTTCACTATTTTCTATAAAAATAATGTTTCCCACCATAAACATTGTCCAAAACAGGCATTTTGCGATTAAAATAGTGGTCGTATTAGAACCGGGCCCAGTCGGTTCTGGTTAGTGCTTCTACCCATAATTAGTGTTGAATGTGTAGATGGATGTATGTTCACTATTCTGTGTAAAAATAATGATCCAGGATGGTTCTGGAGCTATTTTCCCACCATAAACAGTGTCCAAAACAGGCATTCTGCGATTAAAATAGTGGTTGTATTAGAACCAGGCCCAGTCTGTTCTGGTTGGTGAATTTACCCGAATAATTGTATCCATTGACGATGGGGATGTATTTTTGATTATTATGTATAAAAATAATCATCTAGGGCAGGGGTGGCCAACCCGCGGCTCGCGAGCCGCATGCGGCTCTTTGCCCGGTTTCATGCGGCTCTTACGTCCATATCAAAGTTTGTATTTGTGTTTTATTTTTTTTTGCGTGTGCGCTTCGCTTGAGTTCAATACGGTATTTTCGTCCAATGCGCATGTGCTTGGGATGAAAATACCTCAAAGTTTCCCAGTAGGAGCAAGGTCATTTGAGTAAACGTTTTTAACAGAGTGGGAGAGCTCCCGTGAACCAGAAGCGACAATGAACGGCGTCGCGCACACAAAAAGTATCCCAAAGATCGAGCGTCGGCTGAAAAAGCCACACCCCGTGCGAGGCAGACCAAGGCGAGAGTGCTCAGCCGGGAGCAGCCAATAGGAGAGCGAGGTGTACACCCACGTGGTGGGCGCGCTAGTTCGCCCACCACGTGGGTGTACACCTCGCTCTCCTATTGGCTGCTCCCGGCTGAGCACTCTCGCCTTGGTCTGCCTCGCATGAACATTGTGTGTGCACTGTCTCACACAGACAAACTCTCAGTTCAACCAAGTCCACAAACAAAAATATA
The DNA here is from genome assembly GCF_051989575.1 of Stigmatopora nigra. Lineage (NCBI taxonomy): Eukaryota > Metazoa > Chordata > Actinopteri > Syngnathiformes > Syngnathidae > Stigmatopora > Stigmatopora nigra. Next base: position 89,121 of record NW_027551606.1, read on the forward strand.
ATAATTTACAATAGCGTTTTTCTTTTTCTATGCATGTTACTTAGTGGGACTTCTGTCATAAAATCAGCGCCTATTTTTGCGCAACATTCGCTCCTTGTGAGCTGTCATTTATTATGAATGGCTTTTAACTAGCGAAAAGCCATTCATAATAAATGACAGCTCACAAGGAGCGAATGTTGCGCAAAAATAGGCGCTGATTTTATGACAGAAGTCCCACTAAGTAACATGCATAGAAAAAGAAAAACGCTATTGTAAATTATTATATTTTTGTTTGTGGACTTGGTTGAACTGAGAGTTTGTCTGTGTGAGACAGTGCACACACAATGTTCATTGTTGATAATGACTGGCCTGTGCTGTTAGTACTGTAGGAGTCAATTTATGTCATTACTGTGCTGGTGTGTGACATTTACAATAAATCTGTGTGATGTGGCTCTTTGCGGTAACACAGTAAAAAATGTGGCTCTTTGCGGTAACACGGTAAAAAATGTGGCTCTTGGTCTCTGACTGGTTGGCCACCCCTGATCTAGGGATCTTCAGAAGTTCTGTTATTCCCGAATCAATGACCTCCATTTGGGCACATTATTGACGGAGCTCACGACCATGATCCAGTGTGTGGCTCGGATGTGTCCCTCAAACACAAATACTGGTCAGTCTCATCCAAAATCGTAATGGCTCAGTTCCCTTGAGTGGGAGCGGCAAGGAACGCCCTGCATTTGAAGACCATTGAAGGCAGGTTCCGGGCCTGTGTCGGCGCATCAGTCAGGCTGGGTAGCCGCTATGGCCCAGGTGATTTGCCAGGGCTGCCCTGCTCTTGACGGAGTGGCCACCCAGCGGGGCTGTGTGTGTTTCATGGTGGGAGACTCGTGCTGCCCCTTCATCCCTGCCGGCATGTCCTGCTCGGTCCATGATGCCCTGCAGGCTATTAGGAACATGCAGAGAGCTGTGACCGGAGATCCGGTTCCACAACGAGGATGGCTTGACTGGTTCTTCTCTGGCTCATGGAAACAGCCACTTCAATATTTCGATATTTTCACAGACACAAAAGGAGGGAATTGTGGGATGGACTGGCTAACTGGCTTAATAATTGTTTATTCTTGTCGCACCATGTGGTCATACTGGTTTAACTTTGTTTTTTAAGATCGTAGAATGCAAGGTAGACTAGCCAAACTGGTTTTACAATTGAATTAAAAGATGGTGGAATGTAAGAAAGACTAACTAGTTGGCCTTGCAATTGTTTGTTCGCCTCGAGAAATATAAGAAAGGCTGGCTAACAGGGTTTGCAATTTTTTCCTTGTATTGTGCGATGAAAAGAGGTTCAACTTCAGGAGTAACTGTCACTCTCCAGGTCATCTAGGGTCAAGTGCACACTTGAAAACTTTCATATTCGACCAAAACGTGCTTATCAGCACATAAAAAGCACATTTGGTGGTACGCGGGAAGAACGGCAGCAGACAAAAAGGCTATTTAGAAAGGTATCACCACTACGCAGAAGAACGTCGGCTACTCTGCCCTCACTGGAAGACATTGCCAGCCCTCGTTACCTCAGCAGAGCCAGGGACATGATCAGGGACCCATGCCACCCTGGTCACAATCGGTTCCAGCTGCTGCTCTCTGGCAGACAGACGCTGTAAGTTTCCCACATCCGTTGGGACTCTAAACTTGGGGTAACACAACACAATCCCTTCTGTGTAATAACTTCGGGTGAGGTAATATGAATAGACATTAGGTACAAGGTGATCTGACACCTACATGCTGAATGAAGGTAAGTGAAAGACAGTGAGAGGTAAGTGATCCACTCAAGGGGTGGTGATGCAATGTATCCATAAAGGCAGAATTGTAAATTAAGAGTCTGGAGTCATAACTTGTAAAACTGTGTAAAACTGTCGGAGACACAAATGTCTCTCTATACATAGTGTAATATCATCAAATTTTATAATTTAATAAGTTTTTCATTTGGCATCATTCTAATGGCTAGATATTAAGTTATAATGAAAACTATGATACTTGGCCAAAACGTGATTTTCAGCGCATGAAACGCACGTTAAGCCAATAAAAACTGAAATGTTCCCCTGCTGCGAAACAAACTGTCAGAGACACATAGTTACTGTGTATATAGTGTATAATTGTCCAATTCAAGTAAGTTTTTCATTTGGCATCATTCTAAGTGATATAAATTAAGTTATAGTGAAAATTATGATACTTGGCCAAAACGTGATTTTCAGCGCATGAAACGCACGTTAAGGCAATAAAAACTGAAATGTTCCCCTGCTGCGAAACAAACTGTCAGAGACACATAGTTACTGTGTATATAGTGTATTATTGTCCAATTCAAGTAAGTTTTTCATTTGGCATCATTCTAAGTGATAGAAATTAAGTTATAGTGAAAATTATGATACTTGGCCAAAACGTGATTTTCAGCGCATGAAACGCACGTTAAGGCAATAAAAACTGAAATGTTCCCCTGCTGCGAAACAAACTGCCAGAGGCACATAGTTACTGTGTATATAGTGTATTATTGTCCAATTCAAGTAAGTTTTTCATTTGGCATCATTCTAATGGCTAGATATTAAGTTATAATGAAAACTATGATACTTGGCCAAAACGTGATTTTCAGCGCATGAAACCCACGTTAAGGCAATAAAAACTGAAATGTTCCCCTGCTGCGAAACAAACTGTCAGAGGCACATAGTTACTGTGTCTATAGTGTAAAATCATCCAATTCAAGTAAGTATTGCATTTAGCATCATTCTAAGTGCTAGAAATTAAGTTATAGTGAAAACTATGATACTTGGCCAAAACGTGATTTTCAGCGCATGAAACGCACGTTAAGGCAATAAAAACTGAAATGTTCCCCTGCTGCGAAACATACACTCAGAGGCACATAGTTACTGTGTATATAGTGTATAATTGTCCAATTCAAGTAAGTTTTTCATTTTGCATCATTCTAAGTGCTAGAAATTAAGTTATAGTGAAAACTATGATACTTGGCCAAAACGTGATTTTCAGCGCATCAAATGCACATTAAGGCAATAAAAACTGAAATGTTCCCCCGCTGCGAAACAAACTGTCAGTGACACATAGTTACTGTGTATATAGTGTATAATCATCCAAATTAAGTAGGTTTTTCATTTGATATCATTCTAAGTGATGAAAGTTAGGGTTAGGGTTAGGGTTAGGTTAAGTTATAGTGAAAACTATGATACTTGGCCAAAACATGATTTTCAGCGCATGAAACGCACATTAGGGCAAAAAAACTGAAATGTTTGTTAGGTCTGAATGTCAGGTTTAAGACCATATACATTCAATAATATCGGAGCAGAGGAAACACACAGCCAGTCGTGATGAGAATTTTAACCACTTCATATGAAGGAGGACGCCAGTGTAGCCAGAGCAGAAAGATAGTCTATCTTCCTGAATGACCGTTAGGAATTCCTGGCGACTCCCTACAAACAACCTGGTTTTATTAGCACAGGATCATGTGACACAGACAAACGTAAGGCGTGGAAATACACAAATGGGGGTTTGAAAGAGATAGCACCCCACTAACTAAAAGAGGTAGTGACGAGAGTCACCACTAGATGGTGCAAAATTCTATTCCAGTGACTACACTATGTAAACTAAAATACATAATAATAAGCATAAAATACATTCATACTTCACATTTCCCCCCTTTAGTAACTTTGAAAGAATTTTCATTTAACATCAATTTATATCCCTCCTACTAAGGTACTAGAATATAAACATCATTAACAGTTACTTATCAAAGAGTATGGGAAACAATAAAGTCATATGTGAAGGCACTTGTGAAAAATGTGAGGTAGCTATAAGAAAACAATAAAATAATTTGTGAAGGCACAGGTGAAAAACGTGAGGTAGTTCTAAGGTTATATAAGAAAATAATAAAATCATTTGTGAAGGCACAGGTGAAAAAACGTGAGGTAGTTATAAGGTTATATAAGAAAATCCCTCTGTGTCCCTCTTTATGAGCGAACACAGTTTTGAAGTTAAAATGTGTACAATTTCCCGGATGACTCAACATACCGTTACTCCTCGTATTTCAAAATGGTGGGAGAATCTTCATTGCGGCATGTCATGCGGTGATACTGTATGTTGCTGTAAGCTACCAGCGTATGCTGGATAGTATTTCGAACCACAGTTTTCATACAAGGAATTATACACATTGAAAAAATACAGAAGAGTAACATAATTGCAAGTAATGGTGTTAAAAATTTAAGCAGAATCGCGAACCACGACCCGGATATTAACCATGACCAAAGTGATGCACCTATGGCTGAGTGATCCTGGGCCATGGCGTTGGCCAAGGCTTTCATTTCCGCTATTGCATGAGTAATGTTACCTTCGTCACCGGTTTCATCTGGGATGAAAGTACAACAGTGTTCTCCGACTATGGCGCACACACCTCCATCCTTGGCTGTTATCAAATCCAAGACCATACGGTCTTGGAGCTCCATTTCTCTAAGGGCTTGTAATTCATCTGCTATGCCCTGTAGAGCCTTGATAGTTTGGTTAATAAACAGTCCCATCCGATAATTCAATGTTTCTACACGGAGCATAACTTTACCCACTCCAATCTGTGGAAGTAGTGACAGTATGACTTTCTCGGAGGTGGACCATAATTTGTGATCATCAGGGACATCACTACCCCAAATTGAATCATGTGGTTTAAATTGTACAGGTGTAAATCTCTTATGTCTTACTGATATTTTCACTCCCCTTAAAAGGAATGCATTTTGAACCATCTGCACCATTGCACAGCGACCATTCCATGCTGTGGGCAAACCCAAATATACTGTATACCCACACATCCAATACCCATCCTCTTGGGGATCAGTGCGCATTACATCAGGGAGAGTGTAATAGTCCCTGCAGGTGGCACCTGGGGGCGCTCCTGTGGCATTGAACTGATCTTTGTTAGTGGTGTTTCGCGTGCATGGGGTAATTACCTGACTGCAGTACTTCATGGGGACTTCTCCTACTGGTCTGGACCTACCCCAGAATGTCATATTACTAGCGAAACACACTGCCTTAAAATTACGTGGGTATGGGATGTTGTTTAACATGACTAGATCTGTCCAATTATAGTTCAAAAGCTTTGTGAATTTTCTACCTGTTAAAGGTGGTACAGTGGCATCAACCTCGAGAACCACAGATCTTAATACACCTTCTAGGTACCGTGATCTCAGTATGTCGGGATACCATAGAGGTGTGTAGGTGTCATAGGTATAAGGGTCGATTGCCTTGGGATACACTGGTGGGGTACCTGCGGAATAAGGCATACGGCTGCACACATAACAACTTTCTTTCACACCAGTTTGTTTCTTCTGAAATACCATGAAATTATACCACATATTTTCTTCAAAATGATTTTTTGGATTGTTCTTTTCATACCACTTCACTCTTTTTTGCGACAGTAGCATGGGACCATCTCGATTTCCTGCTCGAGTCTCAGTGGGCAGGGCATCCAGCCACGCCCAAGTTGCGGCTGATAGTAGAGTCGCTGTGATGAGGGTGGCGGCAGCTTTCATTTTGGTTTCTGCGCGGGAATGCAAAGTCTACGAAATGTCAAAGTTAAAACGGGGGGCGTTTGGGGCAGGTGAGCAGACGTCTGATGATGTTCCACGGACAAGGGTTTTGATACCGTCCGGCTTGCAGTCTACTCACAGTCCCCTATGTTTCGAACCACCTTGACCTGAGATTGGTGAATCCACGTAGACCTCTCAGCAATCTTTACCGCTGTAGGGGTGGTGAGTTGGACCACAAACGGACCTTCCCAGCGCGCAGAAGACCAGGATTTCCTTTTTATGGCTCGGATCAGGATTTGGTCACCCGGCTTCACCACCTCCTGCAAGGGGGACAAAGGGGATAATGGCAGCTTACATGTATCTTGGACGAGTTTCTCTCTAAACATCTTTACCATCCACTCTGTGAGTGGATCCGCCTCGCCCTTTGCTTCTTGCCATGGTTCACCTTCCCATAGGGGGAGTTGGAATGGTCTTCCATGAACTATTTCGAAAGGTGTTAATCCCGAGCTAGTTGGTACTATCCGCATATAAGTTTTAACAATTGGTAGGCATTCTGGCCATGGCTTTTTTGTTTCTTCCATGGTTTTCTTAAGTCTTAATTTTATCGTACCATTTGTTCTCTCTACCAGTCCTGCACTCTGCGGATGGTATGAGCAGTGGTTTTTTAAACTTATTCCTAGATGGTTTGCCATTTGTTGGACTATGCTGTTAACAAAATGAGCGCCATTATCGCTCCAGATAATTCTGGGGATCCCATGTTCTGGGATTATGTGTTTACAGATGGCTTTCGCCACCGTTAATGCATCTGGTGATCTGGCTGGGACTATCTCAGTCCATTTAGAGAATGAGTCAATCAAGACTAAGCAGTATTTATAGTGGTTGCTTTTGGATAATTCAATAAAATCCATGTGTATAATTTCAAAAGGGTACGTACCTTTTGGGCATTGGCCCCGTTTGGGTCTGAGGTTACCTTGCACGTTATGTCTGCAACAAATTAAGCAGTTCCTACAAAAATTTTTAAAGTAGGTATTTAGACCTGTTGGCACATGGAACACACGCTGTACCATGTCCATCATCCCCCCTGTTGAGACATGAGATTTCCCATGGCTCAGTTTTGCTACCATTTGGAATAAATTCTTTGGTAAGCATGGTAGGCCTTTTGTTGTGTATAGACCCTCGGCAGACTGTTCTGCACCTTCATCTATCCATGCCTCTTTTTCTTTTTGTGGTGCAATGTTTTGCATATCAATTAATACTGTTTTTGGGATTGACTCATTCTTTTGTTGTTGTGTGTACTGTGCAGTAAATGTTTGTGCTGCTTCTTTAGCTGCTGTATCTGCTCTGGCATTCCCTTTACTAATTCTGTCGTTGCCTCTAGTATGTGCCATACATTTGCATACAGCTATATGGCTGGGAAGTAGTACTGCATTAAGCATTTGTTTTAGCAGTTCAGCATGTTCTACTGATTTGCCTGTAGATGTTTTCATCCCTCTCCTCTTCCATTGTGCAGCAAATACATGTAGAGTTGAGTGTGCGTATTGGCTGTCTGTATAAATTGTGACTTTTTTACTTTTAAACAATGTGCATGCTTTTGTTAACGCTATAATTTCTGCAGCTTGAGCTGAGAGATTGGATGGCAGTTTTTCTGCACATAAGACTTCGTTGTCTGTGACGACTGCGAATCCTACTTGATTTTTTCCTTGTTCTGATTTGGATGCTGATCCATCTACATATACATAGGTGCTGTCTGGAATAGGAGTGTCTTTAAGATCTGGTCTAGGTTTACAGCTTTCGCTGGTCCTTTCATCACATTGGTGTGGATCTCCGTCTTCTTCAGTTGGTATCAGCGTTGCTGGGTTCAAGGTATTGCATCGCTTGATGGTGAGATGGGGTTGCGATAACAGTGTAGCTGTTATGGCTAGGTGTCTTGCTGGTGACAGAAATGACATTTTAGTTTGTGTTATCAGCAGATCCACTTCATGGGGGACTAGGAGTGTGAGTGGATGGAACAGCACAAGTTCAGCTGTCATCTGGACGGCTAACGCTGCTGCACATACTGCTCGTACACACGAAGGTAGAGCAGCTGCAACTGGGTCCAGTCGTTTTGAGTAGAACGCTACTGGTCTCATCTTTGTTCCATATGGTTGTAATAACACTGATGTCATGAAAGTCTCTTTGCAAGTCACCGTTTGGGTGAATGGTTTCTCGTAGTCAGGAAGTGCTAGGACTCCTGATTCCAAAATTTGCTGTTTCACTTCTAGGAATGTTCGATTCCCTTCTTCAGTCCATGTTACTGGATCCCTCATTGTCATCTCAGTAGCATAAATCATGCTTAGCAGTGGCTGAGTTAGCTCTGCATAATTTGGAATCCAGCTCCGACAGTAGTTAGTTAGGCCTAAGAAGGCCATCATTTGCTTTTTTGTCTGCGGTTTCGGACATTGTTGGATAGCTTCTCGTCTTCCATCTGTTAGCTGTCTTCCTTCCTGTGAGACCCGATGTCCCAGGAAGGTGACTGACTCCTGGCAGTACTGCAGTTTTGTCAGTGACGCCTTGTTGCCAGTTCGCTCTAGATGCTTGAATAATCTGATGGATTCTTCTTTATTCTCTTCTTCTGTGGGACTGGCTACCAGTATATCGTCTACATATACTAGGATCTGTGTGGTGTCTTTATGTTCATGTTGACTGATGCATGCTGCGATCTCTTGTGAGAATATTGTAGGGCTATCACAGAACCCTTGTGGCAGCCTTGTGTATGTGTATTTGATTCCCTCAAACGTGAAACCAAACCAGCCTTGGGCCGTTTTGTGTAATGGAATAGAGAAAAATGCATTGCTTAGGTCAATTACTGTAAAGAATTTTTGATGTGGTTTTAGCTCATTCAAGAGTGTATGTGGGTCTGGAACACATGGTGCTCTTGTTTGCACTGCTGTATTGACCTGTCTTAAATCTTGGACCAATCTCCATTTACCCGTCTCTGCTTTCTTCACGGGAAAGATGGGAGTGTTGCATTCGCTTGTTGGACTTTCAATTAGAATGCCTGCTTCGAGCATTTCTTTAATTACTGGTCTGATGCCATCTATAGCATCTGGTTTGAGGGCATATTGTTTGGCTCTTGGTCGGAATGATGTCTTGGGTTGAATTCGTACCTCTTTTGCTGTGTTCATTTTTCCTACGTCTGCTTTTGATTTGGCCCACAGTGTACTTGGGACTGTAGGGAAGTCTTCAGCTTGTAGGAGTATGTAATATTGTCACGCAGTCAAATGTGTTCTTGGATTCGCTCGAGTCATCCACTTCAACTTCTGCCTTGTGACTGTCCCATATGAGGTGTTTGTTAGTATGCTGATTGTGGGAGTCTGATGCGACCACAACTCCTCACTTCTGCTCTCCAAGAATTCCACCATGCATCCCAGGTCCTTCCAGGGCCTGTGAGGTTTCCTCTTTATGGACACATGGGGCGTTATATCAAACTGTAGCAGCTTTTTTACTTGAGGTGGCAAGTCCACCGTGGCGGCTGCGTCTCCATCTGCTGTTGAGTACAGGTACTCCAATCGAACTGGTTGTGGTCCCAGTCGCTCGAATTGTTTAACAAATCCCGTTCTAGCTTTCCCAAATTTTACAGTGATGTGTAATGGCCAGTGAGTTTGTTCTTGTCCATCCACATGTTCAACTTTGGATTTCAAATGTTTGACTACAGATGAGGGCTCTTGTGTTGTTAAATCCAGGGAGTAAAACGTATGAGGCTCCTCTTGACCTTCAACCACTTGAATCCCTGCTTCCTCCCACCTGTGGACTGGTTTCATGCCATCGTCTGTGGGAATAAGGCTAATTTCTAATTTACGGAGAAGATCTCTTCCCAAGAGGTTCACAGGACAGTTCTTACTCAGGACGAATTTTGCTTCATGGTTTCGCCCATTTTCATCTGTTACACTTATTTTTCTTGACTTCCTCAACAGCTCCGTGTGTCCTCCTGCCCCTATCACAGTGATCCACTCCTTTCCTGGTATCAATCCGGGTACTTTGTCTTTGATAACTGATTTATCTGCTCCAGTGTCGCACAAAAATTTTACTGGTATTTGTGTTTGTCCTACCAGTAGGGTGTAGAATGGTTTGCTATCTCTTTCCCATAGGGTGGACATGATTTCGGTTAAGTCTAACACTTCTGCTGGCGAGCAGGGGGTTTCTTCGTCCTCCCTATCGCTTTCTTCCGTTTCCTCTTCAGTGTCAGGCTTCCGTTCCTCTTTCTTCTGGCGTCATTCTCGATATTCACTTTCAACGTTGTACGGTGGGGGTCTTTTTCTTCCCTTGAGTTGAGATTTGCAGTCTCGAATAAAGTGTCCTTTTTTTCCACACTTGTAACACCTGTCTTCTTCATTTGCTCTTTTTTGTGGGTCATGTCCTCCTCGACCTCTTCCCCTCCCACGTCCTCGATGGTAAAACACTTGTGATGAGTCTTGGTTCACCAACGAGGCCATGGCTTGGGTCAGAGCATTAACTCCTGATCTTGCCTGTTTTTGGCGGTGTCTCTCCTCAGCATGAATCACCCACTCCATGAGTTGATTCATGGGCGAGGTTCGGTATGTGATACAGTATTTTTGTACGAAACCTTTGATTTCGGGCAGGAGCCCTTCCAGAAATGTTTGTCTTAGTTGGGCTTGGTACACCCCTTGCTCATTCTGGTCTTCTGGAATCCCACTATGGGTTTTGAAAACTTCCTCAAATCTTGCTCTAAATTTATGGACTCCTTCTCCTGGTTCTTGTCTTGTGGCCCTGATTTTATCATAACATGGCGTTGGGCGCCAGGTCTCTCGCACTCGGGCCAGGACTCCTTCTACTGACTGCGTTAGGTCATCTGAGTCGTGTGGGTGAACTTTCCCTTGTTTATCTCTTTCATCAAAATTTCCTCTCACTCTGGAAAAGTTGTGTCTCAGACTTATGATGAACGCTCTTTTTGTCTCTGCTCCGTTCAGGTGGAAGGTTTGTCTCAGTTGTTCAAAATTATTAGACCATTCAGTCGGGTTCTTGGTCGGGTCTCCCAGCCCTCTGCATGCTTCAGTGTAATCAGACTCAGTCCATGGACGGTGGACGAGAATGGTTCTACTTTGATCTCCATTCACCTGAAAATGTGGATTTGCTACTTCAACCATAGGATATATCTGACCTGGTGGTGCCCATTGTGGTGGGTAGGAGTGAGGCTCTTGGAACGCCACCAGTGAAGGGTAGAGTTGTCCTTCTTCCCTTCTTTCTCTTTGTGCTCTCGTCTGCATCTGTGGGGAGACAATCGAACCCAAGTGATTTTGGTTCATACCTGTAGTGGCATTTACATGCTCAGGGTCCTCTTCTCCGACTCCATCTTGGGGTAGTTTTCCATGCCATATGCTTTGTTCCTTGAGATGTGTGAAAGGAGTGGGAGGAAGACTGGGTGACTCCCTTTTTTCTGTCCGTACCAGGGGTGTTTGGAATGTTGGGTGAGGAGTGTCTGCATCTGTGTAGGGGGGCTGGTCGTAAAGTGGGCTTCTTGCTGTTGTTTCATCCAAGGGCCTAACAACCACGGCGGCCATTGTATTTCTTTGTGTGGCCTTCTTGATTTTCTTTTCAGTTCTTTGTTCTTCTCGTTTAGTAGCTTGTTCAATCCAAACTTGAATATCTTCTAGCTGCTTACATATTTTTTCTTGCTTTTTCCCTTTGTTTACAGCTTTTTTTACTTCTAAATTCCTTTGAATAGTTTGCAAAGGTTCCACTAACAATTTCCCCCCCCAACCATGTGCTTGGTTCTTCTTGATCCATTCTTCTATATGGGCGCAATTGTCAGGAAAATGTCTTTGCATGAATTTCACATCAGCTGGATATTCTTTACTATTCCCAGAGCCCATTCTGGATCAAACAATGGTCAAATGTTACTCTATTAATATATTTCTTTAGGATTTTTAGGATTTTAGGGTTTTTAGGGACGTCCCAACTAATTTATTATCTTTTTTTTTTAAAATAACGTTATTATCCTATTTATCCGTCTACGTCGACTTTGTAACAATTATTCTTTTATTTCGCAAGGCCTGCGCGCGTCACGGCGTACTTCCGTTTTTATTATATCTCGATATAATGATTACTTTTTATTTAGCGCTTTTTACTCATCGAGTGCATTATTTTTGGAAGGTTTCCCTTATTTTGAACAATCTCCAAAAATCCTTTACGAGGGATTTTTTCACCCCCTAGCCAAGCCGCGTCACCAGCTCGTCTTACGAACGTCACCTATGGCCGAAGTGCGCATTCGCCGCATATCTTGTGTATTACCTCTATTTTTTGACATACATACTCCCCAACGATATGCAAATATTTCCTATTTATGGAACGTTTTTCTTCGACTTTTTCACGATTGGAAAAACGGGATTTTTGCCAGACTTGTTATATATAAATTTTTAAATGCACTTACCGTCTGTCTGTCTCCTCTTTTCTCCGGCCCGGTTCCTTTCTTCAAACGGGCCGCGATCGACCGAAATGCCCCCTCTTTCAAAGTAAGAGGGCTGACGTCAGTAATTCTTGGCCTTCAGTCCACCGCGGTCCGAGAAATTCAGAAATGAATCTCCGGGGTTTTCGGCACCAGAAAATGTCAGGTTTAAGACCATATACATTCAATAATATCGGAGCAGAGGAAACACACAGCCAGTCGTGATGAGAATTTTAACCACTTCATATGAAGGAGGACGCCAGTGTAGCCAGAGCAGAAAGATAGTCTATCTTCCTGAATGACCGTTAGGAATTCCTGGCGACTCCCTACAAACAACCTGGTTTTATTAGCACAGGATCATGTGACACAGACAAACGTAAGGCGTGGAAATACACAAATGGGGGTTTGAAAGAGATAGCACCCCACTAACTAAAAGAGGTAGTGACGAGAGTCACCACTAGATGGTGCAAAATTCTATTCCAGTGACTACACTATGTAAACTAAAATACATAATAATAAGCATAAAATACATTCATACTTCACACTGAAAATACAACTTCAGGAGCAGGCTAAGAAAGAGTGAGATAAATTTAAATAGAAAATATGTATGACCAGACTGCAAAGTGGACAGAGAGTTCCTACAGTGGGCTCCTGTTCACTGCGATGTTACTGCAACTCTAGTCGAATGACCAGTGAGTGTGTCTTAAATACAGGCAAAACTGACAGTTGTCCCTAAGACTTTGGACAGATACGTTTCAGTCATTTGCAGGGCAACAAGTAATTGATTAGTGTCGGGCCTGGAATCTGTAGTCAATGGTTTCCAGACGTAGGGTGTTCTTCGCTGTTCCTACCCTGGGGAATACCGCCATCATGATTTTGGAGGAGACTGACCAGTGTTTGTATTAGAGGGGGACATCCGAGCCCCAAACTGAATCATGGGGGAAGAAATCAAAGCTCCGTCGTTGACGCCTGGTGGGTAGATGTGGGTTGGCGTCGACAGTTGGAATCGAGTCTGCTGTTAGAACGTACGTGTGGTCGGATGCAGATGTAGGGACACAGACCCCAGTTGTATTGGTGGGGATGATCATATACACTTGCCATTCGCAGAGCCACCATATTTGGTCCAGTACTGTCCATGATTGGGAAGGAATGTGTCTGATCTCGGCGCACCTGGTGACGTGAACTTGGTCCAAAGGGGTCTTCGGATCCGGTCCGCTGAAGTTGAAACAGGATGGATAACAGTCTGTTCGGTTGTTGCACTGGACATACGTTGCGGTATTGACTGTAGCTGCTAATGGTACGGCGGTCGAGCTTTGCTGGAAGGATTCTCTCAGATTACCCAGGATACAGTTGTAGGTGAGGTTGGCGAGTTCTTCGTTCTGTCGGTTGGACCATAGCTATGGTTGGGCTACGGCAGTAGGCAAGAGGGAACAGACATAACAACTCATTGGTTGTGGCGCGGGCTGTGAGTGCGGTGTATCTGTACCAACTGTTCCTCATCATCGGGTTGTAGTCGTTTTCTTCCTGTGTTTGGACATGGGCGAGAATAAGGTGTATCTACTCAGGCTTAGGTGTTCCTGCCGGACGGATTTTGAGTAGGCGTGTGGCGGATGGTTGTACGAAGGGGTTCACACCAATCACTTTGGGGACCATGGCTGGACTAGTAGTGCGGATGGTGATAGTAAAGAGGGGGCCTTTTCCTGGTCGGTCCGGTCGGAGGCATAGGTTAATGCAGCCTTTTTGTTGGATATTGGTCGTAAGGTCTAGCATATGTTTACCATCTTTGATGGTGGTGGCTAACTTGGTGAAGTTAGCGGTCATGGTGGTAGCTTCTTTGGAAAGGGGCCATGTGATGGTTTTGTAGCCTGTATGGAGGAGGACCTGGTCCAAGGTGTCTGGCCAGACCATTCAGACTCTGGGAGCTTGTAGGTACCAATAAAAATAACTGGAGTCAGTCCTGTGTAATCCCAAGTGAGTAAGCTGTAGGCTGAGCAAAGGTACTTGAACGACGATTGGTGTCTTGGTTAATGGGATGCAGATCTGGGGGCCCCTGATCGTTTCCTGAACCAGCTAGTGGGGCATTCTCCTCCAGTGGGAGTGTACCAAGGTTCTGGTACGTTCCCCCCATGTGGTTGAACACAGAGCGGTGATGATGATGGCCAAAATCACACGGTGAGGTCCGTCCCAACGTGGAGAAGACCAGCACTTTCTTTTTATCACCTTGACGAGTACCAGGTCTCCTGGGGACAGGACCTCCTCTGTGGGAGACAGAGAAGATGTCGGCAGATTATTTTGCATTCATCACAGTTCTTTCTTGGAACATTTTGCATAACCACTTATTGAGGGATTCTGTTTCTCCTTTCTCTTTTACCACCAGATCTTTTTCCCACATTGTTAGTGGAAGATTCTGTCTTTCACTGCCTCAAATGGTGTGCATCCCTGTGCTGTTGGAATGATTCTCATGTACGTTTCTACCAGGCTCAGGCATTCTTGCCATGGTTTTCCTGTATCTTCCATGGTTTTTCTGAGTCGGAGTTTTACTGTTCTAATGGTTTGTTCGACGAGTCCAGCACTTTGGTTCAGTTTGATGAAATCCATGTTCAGAAGCTCGAAGGGATATGTTCCTGTTTGCCTTGTTCCATGCTTGGGTAGTTCATTGCCTTGAGAGTTGTGTCTACAGCAGTTTAGACAGTTTCTGCAAAATAATTGAGGTAAGTTTGGAGACCTCTGGGAACATGCATTGTTTGTTGTACTGTACTGATCATCCCTCCTGTTGAGACATGGCTCCTCCCATGGCTCAATTTGGCAATTACTTCAAACAATGATCGTGTCACGCATGGCTTGTTTTCTACTGCATAGAGTCTGTTCTTGTGTTGAGTGGCTCCTTCTGTTTCCCATTGCAGTTTCTCTTTTTCTGGGGAATGATTTTGCATTTCTCTTAGGAATTCAGCAGGGATTGGGCTGTGTCTTTCCACCGTCACGTCTTGTTCTAGGAATAGTCTACATGCCTCTGTCAGTGCCACTATTTCTGCGGCTTGTGCAGACCAGTCGCCGGGGAGTCGTCCTGTCTTGAGGTTGTCTTTTTGAGTCACCACGGCATATACGTTGTGTTTTTCTCCATCCAGGGTTTTTGATGATGATCCATCCCCATAGGCAATGTGTCCGGGGGGCAATGGGTTGTCCATTAGGTCAGTTGCATATACGTGGTTAATTATGATTCGTTGAGTGGGCAACTGTGAGAATTGGTTTAACCACTTGTCGTCCGGTCTCCCATGAACTTCAGGGTGACATGTAATGGCCATGTTTGTTGTTCCTGTCCTGGGGCTGCTGGGCAGATATCTTCAGACTGTTCTCTTAGACTTTCAGCTACCTTGGCAGAATCATTCCCGACAATGTCGAGAGAGTAGAAGCTGTTAGATGTGGTGGTGTGGAAGATATTTTTGGTCTGTAATTCCCTGGGTCGGAGGCCATTTTGGGTGGCCACTAGGCTTAGCCCAAGCTGGACCATGATATCTCGTCCCGGTAACTCTCCGATTTTCATTTTGCAGTCTGACAATAAACCCATCCCTTTTGTTGCTTTCTGACCCATATTAATCACTTACTTAATAGTTTAAACAACAATTATTTTCTAAATTACCCGAAATTGATCTCCACTTTGTGATTAACCCAATATCTCTGAACACACAAAGACCAAAAGTCCCTGACTTTGTCTTAGTTAAGTCCCTGACTCTATTAACAGACCAAGACTATAATGCCTTTGCTAATTCTTGTTCTACTTTCATTGGTCCCGGACCAATTGGTTTATTACCAGACTGCAAAGTGGACAGTGAGAGTTCCTACAGTAGGGTCCTGTTCAACGCGATGTTCCTGAAACTCTAGTCGAATGACCAGTGTGTGTGTCTTAAATACAGGAAAAACTGACAGTTGTCACTAGGACTTTGGACAGATACATTTCAGTCATTTTCAGGGCAAAAAGTAATTGATCAGTGTCAGACAGTTGAATATTTGTGCTGACATGTCACCCCAATCACAAGACTAAGATTGTTTATTCAGTCAGACAGTTGGGTGTTTATGCTGCTATGTCAGCCGTAAGGATGACTACAATGCTGTTATACTCACAAAAACTTATACAATATGAACAAGCATTTGCAAAGATACTTTGTCTAATCTTACATATTCCCCTGCTGCCAAAAAAACTGTCAGAGACACATAGTTACTGTGTATATAGTGTAAAATCGTCCAATTCAAGTAAGTTATCCATTTGGCATTATTCTCATTGCTAAAAATTAAGTTACAATGAAAACAATCATACTTGGCCAAAACGTGATTTTCAGGGTATGAAAAGTACATTAAGGCAATAAAAACTGAAAAGTTCCCCTGCTGCCAAACAAACTGTCAGAGACACATAGTTCCTGTGTATATAGTGTAAAATCGTCCTATCCATGTAAGTCTTTCATTGGCATCATTCTAGGTGATTCTGGAGCTATTTCCCACCATAAAAAGTGTCCAAAACAGGCATTTTGCGATTAAAATAGTGGTTGTATTAGAACCAGGCCCAGGCGATTCTGGTTGGTGTTTTTACCCTGAAATTGTGTCCAATGATGATAAGGATGTATTTTTGATTATTCTGTATAAAAATAATCCTCTAGGGATGTTCAGAAGTTTTGTTACGCCCGAATCAATGACCTCAATTTGGGCACTTTATTTACAAGTGGTGGTTTTTAAGAACCAGGCCCAGTCGGTTCTGGTTGGTGCTTTTACCCAGATATAGTATCCATTGTGTGGGTAGATGTATTTTCACTATTCTGTCTAAAAATAAAGATCCAGGACAGTTCCGGGGCTATTTCCCTCCATAAATAGTGTCCAAAACATGCATTTTGCGATACAAAATAGTGGCTGCATTATAACAGGGTCCAGTCGGTTCTGGTGGGTGTTTGTATACGAAACTTGTGTCCAATTATGATGGGGATGTATACTTGACTATTCTGTATAGAAGTAATCATCTAGCGATGTTCAGAAGTTCTGTTATGCCCGAATGAATTACTTTCATTTGGTCACTTTATTTACAAGTGGTGGTTTAGAAACAGGCCCAGTCGGTTTTGGTTGGTGCTTTTACCCAGAATTTGTGTTTATTGTGTGAGTGGATGTATTTTCACTATTTTGTATAACAATAATGATCCAGGATGATTCTGGAGCTATTTCCCACCACAAACAGTGTCCAAAACAGGCATTTTGCGGTTAAAGTAGTGGTTGTATTAGAACCACGCCCAGTCGGTTCTGGTTCGTGTTTTTACCCAGAAATTGTGTCCAATGATTATGGGGATGTATTTTTTATTATTCTTTATAAAAATAATATTCTAGGGATGTTCAGAAGTTCTGTTATGCCCTAATCAATGACCTCAATTTGGGCACTTTATTTACAAGTGGTTGTTTAGAACCAGCCCCAGTCGGTTCTGGTTGGTGCTTTACCCACAATTAGTGTCGATTGTGTGGGTTTGATGTATTTTCACTATTCTCTGTAAGAATAAAGATCCAGGGATGTTCTGAGACTATTTCCCACCAGAAATAGTGTCAAAAACATGCATTTTGCGACAAAAATAGTGGTTGTATTAGAACCAGGCCCAGTCGGTTCTGGTTTGTGTATACCCCCTTAACGTGTGTCCAATAGGAATGGGGTTGTACTTTTGACTATTCTGTATAAAAATTATCATCTAGGGATGTTCAGAAGTTCTTCTATGCCCGAATAAATGACCTCCATTTGGGCACTTTATTTTGCATGTTGGTTGTAGTAGAACCAAGCCCAGTCGGTTCTGGTTGGTGCTTTTACCCAGAGTTAGTGTTGATTGTGTAGGTGGATGTATTTTCACTATTCTGTCTAAAAATAAAGATCCAGGATGGTTCTAGGGGTATTTACTACCATAAATAGTCTCCAAAACATGCATTTTGTGATAAAAAATAGTAGTTGAAAAAATGAAAAAATGAAAATCAGACATAGGCATTGTCGTCATCATTGACTTGACAAAAAGCCTAGTAGTCATCATACCCTCAGCAGCGTATGACGAAATTGTATAGTGCTTCTCCACAAGTTCGTCTTCCCAGGCCAGACACATTTATGACATTTATTTATGACATATTCATACTTGTTAGCTCTCCGCCTTGAGCGCCATTTTGCGGCGACTGCAAGATGCCTCACCGATGCCAACAAGAATAAGGTGGATCACTTACCTCTCAGTCTTTATACTTACCCTCCCTCAGTCAGCCTTTGGAAGGCAGATCTGCGCCAAACGACCTTCCTGTTACTTCATTTCGACTTGACTTAATTTCATAGTAGGGATATGTGTAGTCGTCACGTCACGTGTTGCTGCAGGTTCAGAGACCTGATGGCTGTTGGGAAAAAGCTGTCCTTGAGCCTGTTTGTCCGTGCTTTGTAGGACCTGTAGCGTCTGCGAGATGGAAGCAACTGGAACAGGCCGTGTCCAGGGTGGTATGGGTCTCCAACAATGGACCCGGCTCTTCTAAGGTATCGGGGGTTGGCAATGTCTTCTAGTGATGGCAGAGAGCAGCCGCCGATCTTCTGGGCAGTGTTTATCACCCTCTGTATGGCTTTTTTGTCTGCTGCCGTGCTTCCGGTATACCACACTGTAATGCCGTAAGTCAGGATGCTCTCCACAGTGGCTCTGTAGAAGGTTGCCAGAAGCTTGGTGTCCAATTTGTCCCTTCTCAGTACCCTGAGAAAGTGGAGTCGTTTCTGGGCCTTCTTTACTAACACTGTGGTGTTTGTGGACCAGGAGAGCCTATCCGTGACGTGGACTCCCAGAAATTTGAAGGATTGGACCCTGTCTACACATACTCCGTTAATGAGGAGTGGGGCCAGGTCTGTGCTGCGCTTGCGAAAGTCCAGGATTATTTCTTTAGTCTTTGCGGTATTTAGTGTAAGATTGTTCGCCGAGCACCAAGAAGACAGTTCGTCGACCTCGTCTCTGTAAGCTGACTCATCCCCGCCTGAGATGAGTCCGATCACAGTGGTGTCATCGGCGAATTTGATGATAGAGTTTGACTGGTGGGCTGGTTTTCAGTCGTATGTGTACAAGGAGTACAGGACAGGACTCAGTACACAGCCTTGTGGTGAGCCAGTGTTCAGTGTAATGGCGGAAGAGAGGTGTGGACCCATTCTGACAGTTTGTGGTCGACCAGTCAAGAAGTTCTTTACCCAGCAGCAGATTGAAGAGGATAGTCCAAGGTGGTAGAGTTTGTCCTTCAGGATGTCCGGCTTGATGGTGTTAAAGGCTGAGCTATAGTCTATGAAAAGCATCGTCACATAGTTCCCCCGGTGCTCCAGGTGGCTCAGTGCTGTGTGAAGAGCCACAGCGATAGCATCCTCAGTGGACCTGTTTTCTCTATAAGCAAACTGGTGAGGGTCAACTGAGGGGGGGATTGTCCTTCTGATGTGTCGGGCCACCAACTTTTCAAAGCACTTCATGATCACAGGCGTGAGAGCAACAGGCCTGTAATCGTTCAAGCTGCAGATGGTTGGCCTTTTTGGGGACAGGAATGATGGTGGCAGATTTTAGGCAGGCAGGAACGATGGATAGTTGCATTATAACTGGGTAGTCTCGGTTCTGGTTGCTGTTTATATCCGAAACTTGTGTACAAAGAGGATGGGATGTATATTTTACTATTCTGTTTAAAAATAATCATGTAGGGATGTTTTGGGGCTTTTTTTACACAAGAATCAAAAACCTCCAATGGATCTTTATTTTGCACGGTGGTTGAATTAGAACCGGGCCCAGTCGGTTCTGGTTGCCGCTTTTACCCAGATTTAGTGTCAATTGTGTGGATGGATGCATTTTCACTATTATGTGTAAAATTAAAGATGCAGGGATGTTCTGGGAATATTTCACACCGTCAATAGTGTCCAAAACATTTTGCGATAAAAATAGTGGTTGTATTAGAACAAGGCCCAATCGGTTCTGGTTGGTGTATTTACCCAGAATTTGTGTTGATTGAGTGGGTGGATGTAGTTTCACTATTTTCTATAAAAATAATGTTTCCCACCATAAACATTGTCCAAAACAGGCATTTTGCGATTAAAAAAGAGGTCGTATTAGAACCAGGCCCAGTCGGTTCTGGTTGGTGCTTCTACCCATAATTAGTGTTGAATGTGTAGATGGATGTATTTTCACTATTCTGTGTAAAAATAATGATCCAGGATGGTTCTGGAGCTATTTTCCCACCATAAACAGTGTCCAAAACAGGCATTCTGCGATTAAAATAGTGGTTGTATTAGAACCAGGCCCAGTCTGTTCTGGTTGGTGAATTTACCCGAAAAATTGTATCCATTGACGATGGGGATGTATTTTTGATTATTATGTATAAAAATAATCATCGAGGGATCTTCAGAAGTTCTGTTATTCCCGAATCAATGACCTCCATTTGGGCACATTATTGACGGAGCTCACGACCATGATCCAGTGTGTGGCTCAGATGTGTCCCTCAAACACAAATACTGGTCAGTCTCATCCAAAATCGTAATGGCTCAGTTCCCTTGAGTGGGAGCGGCAAGGAACGCCCTGCATTTGAAGACCATTGAAGGCAGGTTCCGGGCCTGTGTCGGCGCATCAGTCAGGCTGGGTAGCCGCTATGGCCCAGGTGATTTTCCAGGGCTGCCCTGCTCTTGACGGAGTGGCCACCCAGCGGGGCTGTGTGTGTTTCATGGTGGGAGACTTGTGCTGCCCCTTCATCCCTGCCGGCATGTCCTGCTCGGTCCATGATGCCCTGCAGGCTATTAGGAACATGCAGAGAGCTGTGACCGGAGATCCGGTTCCACAACGAGGATGGCTTGACTGGTTCTTCTCTGGCTCATGGAAACAGCCACTTCAATATTTCAATATTTTCACAGACACAAAAGGAGGGAATTGTGGGATGGACTGGCTAACTGGCTTAATAATTGTTTATTCTTGTCGCACCATGTGGTCATACTGGTTTAACTTTGTTTTTTAAGATCGTAGAATGCAAGGTAGACTAGCCAAACTGGTTTTACAATTGAATTAAAAGATGGTGGAATGTAAGAAAGACTAACTAGTTGGCCTTGCAATTGTTTGTTCGCCTCGAGAAATATAAGAAAGGCTGGCTAACAGGGTTTGCAATTTTTTCCTTGTATTGTGCGATGAAAAGAGGTTCAACTTCAGGAGTAACTGTCACTCTCCAGGTCATCTAGGGTCAAGTGCACACTTGAAAACTTTCATATTCGACCAAAACGTGCTTATAAGCACATAAAAAGCACATTTGGTGGTACGCGGGAAGAACGGCAGCAGACAAAAAGGCTATTTAGAAAGGTATCACCACTACGCAGAAGAACGTCGGCTACTCTGCCCTCACCGGAAGACATTGCCAGCCCTCGTTACCTCAGCAGAGCCAGGGACATGTTCAGGGACCCATGCCACCCTGGTCGCAATCGGTTCCAGCTGCTGCTCTCTGGCAGACAGACGCTGTAAGTTTCCCACATCCGTTGGGACTCTAAACTTGGGGTAACACAACACAATCCCTTCTGTGTAATAACTTCGGGTGAGGTAATATGAATAGATATTAGGTACAAGGTGATCTGACACCTACATGCTGAATGAAGGTAAGTGAAAGACAGTGAGAGGTAAGAGATCCACTCAAGGGGTGGTGATGCAATGTATCCACAAAGGCAGAATTGTAAATTAAGAGTCTGGAGTCATAACTTGTAAAACTGTGTAAAAATGTCAGAGACACAAATGACATAGTGTAATATCATCAAATTTTATAATTTAATAAGTTTTTCATTTGGCATCATTCTAATGGCTAGATATTAAGTTATAATGAAAACTATGATACTTGGCCAAAACGTGATTTTCAGCGCATGAAACGCACGTTAAGCCAATAAAAACTGAAATGTTCCCCTGCTGCGAAACAAACTGTCAGAGACACATAGTTACTGTGTATATAGTGTGAAATTGTCCAATTCAAGTAAGTTTTTCATTTGGCATCATTCTAAGTGATATAAATTAAGTTATAGTGAAAATTATGATACTTGGCCAAAACGTGATTTTCAGCGCATGAAACGCACGTTAAGGCAATAAAAACTGAAATATTCCCCTGCTGCGAAACAAACTGTCAGAGACATATAGTTACTGTGTATATAGTGTATTATCGTCCAATTCAAGTAAGTTTTTCATTTAGCGTCATTCTAAGTGATAGAAATTAAGTTATAGTGAAAACTATCATACTCGGCCAAAACATGATTTTCAGCGCATGAAACGCACGTTAGCAATAAAAACTGAAATGTCCCCCTGCTGCGAAACAAACTGTCAGAGACACATAGTTACTGTGTATATAGTGTAAAATAGTCCAATTCAAGTAAGTTTTGCATTTAGCATCATTCTAAGTGATAGAAATTAAGTTATAGTGAAAACTATGATACTTGGCCAAAACGTGATTTTCAGCGCATGAAACGCACGTTAAGGCAATAAAAACTGAAATGTTCCCCTGCTGCGAAACAAACTGTCAGAGACACATAGTTACTGTGTATATAGTGTATTATTGTCCAATTCAAGTAAGTTTTTCATTTGGCATCATTCTAAGTGATAGAAATTAAGTTATAGTGAAAATTATGATACTTGGCCAAAACGTGATTTTCAGCGCATGAAACGCACGTTAAGGCAATAAAAACTGAAATGTTCCCCTGCTGCGAAACAAACTGCCAGAGGCACATAGTTACTGTGTCTATAGTGTAAAATCATCCAATTCAAGTAAGTATTGCATTTAGCATCATTCTAAGTGCTAGAAATTAAGTTATAGTGAAAACTATGATACTTGGCCAAAACGTGATTTTCAGCGCATGAAACGCACGTTAAGGCAATAAAAACTGAAATGTTCCCCTGCTGCGAAACAAACTGTCAGAGGCACATAGTTACTGTGTCTATAGTGTAAATTCATCCAATTCAAGTAAGTATTGCATTTAGCATCATTCTAGGTGCTAGAAATTAAGTTATAGTGAAAACTATGATACTTGGCCAAAACGTGATTTTCAGCGCATGAAACGCACGTTAAGGCAATAAAAACTGAAATGTTCCCCTGCTGCGAAACAAACACTCAGAGGCACATAGTTACTGTGTATATAGTGTATAATTGTCCAATTCAAGTAAGTTTTTCATTTTGCATCATTCTAAATGCTAGAAATTAAGTTATAGTGAAAACTATGATACTTGGCCAAAACGTGATTTTCAGCGCATGAAATGCACATTAAGGCAATAAAAACTGAAATGTTCCCCCGCTGCGAAACAAACTGTCAGTGACACATAGTTACTGTGTATATAGTGTATAATCATCCAAATTAAGTAGGTTTTTCATTTGATATCTTTCTAAGTGATGAAAGTTAGGGTTAGGGTTAGGGTTAGGTTAAGTTATAGTGAAAACTATGATACTTGGCCAAAACATGATTTTCAGCGCATGAAACGCACATTAGGGCAAAAAAACTGAAATGTTTGTTAGGTCTGAAAATACAACTTCAGGAGCAGGCTAAGAAAGAGTGAGATAAATTTAAATAGAAAATATGTATGACCAGACTGCAAAGTGGACAGAGAGTTCCTACAGTGGGCTCCTGTTCACTGCGATGTTACTGCAACTCTAGTCGAATGACCAGTGAGTGTGTCTTAAATACAGGCAAAACTGACAGTTGTCCCTAAGACTTTGGACAGATACGTTTCAGTCATTTGCAGGGCAACAAGTAATTGATTAGTGTCGGGCCTGGAATCTGTAGTCAATGGTTTCCAGACGTAGGGTGTTCTTCGCTGTTCCTACCCTGGGGAATACCGCCATCATGATTTTGGAGGAGACTGACCAGTGTTTGTATTAGAGGGGGACATCCGAGCCCCAAACTGAATCATGGGGGAAGAAATCAAAGCTCCGTCGTTGACGCCTGGTGGGTAGATGTGGGTTGGCGTCGACAGTTGGAATCGAGTCTGCTGTTAGAACGTACGTGTGGTCGGATGCAGATGTAGGGACACAGACCCCAGTTGTATTGGTGGGGATGATCATATACAGTTGCCATTCGCAGAGCCACCATATTTGGTCCAGTACTGTCCATGATTGGGAAGGAATGTGTCTGATCTCGGCGCACCTGGTGACGTGAACTTGGTCCAAAGGGGTCTTCGGATCCGGTCCGCTGAAGTTGAAACAGGATGGATAACAGTCTGTTCGGTTGTTGCACTGGACATACGTTGCGGTATTGACTGTAGCTGCTAATGGTACTGCGACCATGGTATGTAGGCGGTCGAGCTTTGCTGGAAGGATTCTCTCAGATTACCCAGGATACAGTTGTAGGTGAGGTTGGCGAGTTCTTCGTTCTGTCGGTTGGACCATAGCTGTGGTTGGGCTACGGCAGTAGGCATGAGGGAACAGACATAACAACTCATTGGTTGTGGCGCGGGCTGTGAGTGCGGTGTATCTGTACCAACTGTTCCTCATCATCAGGTTGTAGTCGTTTTCTTCCTGTGTTTGGACATGGGCGAGAATAAGGTGTATCTACTCAGGCTTAGGTGTTCCTGCCGGACGGATTTTGAGTAGGCGTGTGGCGGATGGTTGTACGAAGGGGTTCACACCAATCACTTTGGGGACCATGGCTGGACTAGTAGTGCGGATGGTGATAGTAAAGAGGGGGCCTTTTCCTGGTCGGTCCGGTCGGAGGCATAGGTTGATGCAGCCTTTTTGTTGGATATTGGTCGTAAGGTCTAGCATATGTTTACCATCTTTGATGGTGGTGGCTAACTTGGTGAAGTTAGCGGTCATGGTGGTAGCTTCTTTGGAAAGGGGCCATGTGATGGTTTTGTAGCCTGTATGGAGGAGGACCTGGTCCAAGGTGTCTGGCCAGACCACTCAGACTCTGGGAGCTTGTAGGTACCAATAAAAATAACTGGAGTCAGTCCTGTGTAATCCCAAGTGAGTAAGCTGTAGGCTGAGCAAAGGGACTTGAACGACGATTGGTGTCTTGGTTGATGGGATGCAGATCTGGGGGCCCCTGATCGTTTCCTGAACCAGCTAGTGGGGCATTCTCCTCCAGTGGGAGTGTACCAAGGTTCTGGTACGTTCCCCCCATGTGGTTGAACACAGAGCGGTGATGATGATGGCCAAAATCACACGGTGAGGTCCGTCCCAACGTGGAGAAGACCAGCACTTTCTTTTTATCACCTTGACGAGTACCAGGTCTCCTGGGGACAGGACCTCCTCTGTGGGAGACAGAGAAGATGTCGGCAGATTATTTTGCATTCATCACAGTTCTTTCTTGGAACATTTTGCATAACCACTTAGTGAGGGATTCTGTTTCCCTTTTCTCTTCTACCACCAGATCTTTTTCCCACATTGTTCAGTGGAAGGGTCTGTCTTTCACTGCCTCAAATGGTGTGCATCCCTGTGCTGTTGGAATGATTCTCATGTACGTTTCTACCAGGCTCAGGCATTCTTGCCATGGTTTTCCTGTATCTTCCATGGTTTTTCTGAGTCTGAGTTTTACTGTTCTAATGGTTTGTTCGACGAGTCCAGCACTTTGGTTCAGTTTGATGAAATCCATGTTCAGAAGCTCGAAGGGATATGTTCCTGTTTGCCTTGTTCCATGCTTGGGTCGTTCATTGCCTTGAGAGTTGTGTCTACAGCAGTTTAGACAGTTTCTGCAAAAAAATTGAAGTAAGTTTGGAGACCTCTGGGAACATGCATTGTTTGTTGTACTGTACTGATCATCCCTTCTGTTGAGACATGGCTCCTCCCATGGCTCAATTTGGCAATTACTTCAAACAATGATCGTGGGACGCATGGCTTGTTTTCTACTGCAAAGAGTCCGTTCTTGTGTTGAGTGGCTCCTTTTGTTTCCCATTGCAGTTTCTCTTTTTCTGGGGCATGATTTTGCATTTCTCTTAGGAATTCAGCAGGGATTGGGCTGTGTCTTTCCACCGTCACGTCTTGTTCTAGGAATAGTCTACATGCCTCTGTCAGTGCCACTATTTCTGCGGCTTGTGCAGACCAGTCGCCGGGGAGTCGTCCTGTCTTGAGGTTGTCTTTTTGAGTCACCACGGCATATACGTTGTGTTTTTCTCCATCCAGGGTTTTTGATGATGATCCATCCCCATAGGCAATGTGTCCGGGGGGCAATGGGTTGTCCATTAGGTCATTATGCATATACGTGGTTAATTATGATTCGTTGAGTGGTAAAGAATATGACATATTTTACTCATTCTTTTTACTATAGCTGTTTCATTTTGATATCATATTTTACTCATTCTTTTTAGTATAGCTGTTTCATTTTGATATCATATTTTACTCATTCTTTTTAGTATAGCTGTTTCATTTTGATATCACATTTTACTCATTCCTTTTGTTGTGGCGGTCTTGTTTTAGAGTCGCCACTGGTTCCCAACTCAAATACAATATGAACAGAAGGATGGGTCTGAGACTCCTCAACTATAATGTTAACAAAAGGCTCTTCCTGAGATTCTTATTTCAAGGTGGGATCCACACTGATAAGAGACCAGATGGAGGACTTCAAAGGGCAGAGGAACAAAGAGCAGGGCGGAGGGTCGGGACTTTATAGGACCAGCGGAGACAGAGGTCTGGATGATGTGGATTCAAGGCTGGAAGATGTGGAGCCCAGAGAAACCCCCCCTCACAGCAGCCCTGGACCAGCCCACATCTCATTATTAATCAGCGAATGAATATGCATTTTTGTTGGACTATAACTGGGCAAACGCGGGTTTGGACAATGTCTTTTCCATCCTCCGCTTTGGGACATCAACACTCAGCGGGCTTATTCTATGGGAGGGAGACCCGGAGCTCTGTATGAATCAATTTGAATGGAATAAATCATCTGTGGATAAACTCGCTCAACCCTGGTTTGTCTCCTCCGATGCTGAACACGCTCCATTGTTAGACTGGAGACTACAGAGTTAAGGAATTGGAGTCAGGTAAAATATTTATAGTCTAACAGTTTTGGTGACCCAGTCCGTGAGTCGGTTGCGTAGACAGATAGGGGTTAAGGCCGATAATTCCGTCCGTGAACCAGGGAGGAGACTGCGTAGACATATGGGTTAAGGCCAGCCGCGGACTCTAAAACACGTCGGCGAACGTGGAGTCGCGGTTATCGAAACACGTCAACGAACGTTGGAATAAATAAAAGTTAAACACGTCAGCGAACGTGGGAATAAGGAAAAGTTAAAACACGTCAGCGAACGTGGGAATAAGGAAAAGTTAAAACACGTCAGCGAACGTGGGAATAAGGAAAAGTTAACCACGTCAGCGAACGTGAGGGAGCGCCGGCGAGCGTGAGACCTTTCTCTTGGGACTTCTCCGACAGGCGCCTCATCAACTGAAAGGTAAGCAGAATACCTATTACTGAAACGTTAAAATTCTGCTATTGGATTTTTAAATCATGGAGAAGTGACTATAGAAAGGGGATATCGGGAATAGGAGATTCCGAAAAGGTTGTAATATATCTAGAGTCGGAATTAATGACGATCCCAGAACGGTCGTTTTGAGATAGAGAAAACGGTCGTATGAAACAAAGGAACAAGAGATTCCGGAAAGAGTTGTATGCAGGAGTTATTTTAAAGTCTTCAGCAGGGAAACGACTGGGTCCACAGATGTTTGATTCCTAGAATTGATTCTAAAAAAAAAAAAAAAAAAAAAAAAAAAGTAACAATAATTCCTAGAATTGAACATACTAAAATTCCAAATTTATCCGGAGACTTGATCTAGATTGAATTGGTGAAAATGGAAGGATGTGAGAGTGCGGGAGAATGTGGAGAATGGAATGAATTGACAATTTTGTATGCAGATGTGGAAGCACAGGTTCTGAGTGGTGTTCAAGTTAAAAAAACAACCAAAAATAAGACGCGAGTTGGTGAAACAATTTAGTACTTTAAAAGAAAATGTACATTTTGTAGGTCAAAAGCATGAATGGAATATGAATAACTTGTCCATTGCTTTGCGGAAAGTAGAGCATGACGTCACAGCTAAGGAGGTGGAACTCCGAAGGAGAAAAGAGGAGGTGTGGAGGTGGAGGCGGGGGTCGATACTGAGAAAGGAGGAGGAGTTGAAACAGCATAGATTGGCAATACACAACCTGGTAATTGCGTCAATAGCTTTGGCTGCGGTGAGGGCCCCCACCTAGATCGAACCAACTTTGACTCTTGTACCTTCAGCGCCTCCACTGAATAATAAAGCTCCATTAAAACCTCACGGTATACCCATACAAGCACCAATAGTGACTTTAGGTGGACGATTGATCCTTGACGTTGAGAATGAGGAGGAAGCTATGTCCTCCGAGGCAAAAGGCCTCATAGGAAAAGCATGTAATCTCGAACACGCGAAAGATAGGACAGAACGATCCTGAGTTGACTTGACTGACCGAGAGGACAATGATGAAAAAGAAATGACCAAAGGGACTCGACAGAAAAATGAAATAAAGAAAGGTAGGAAAAAAGGAAAAGATGACTTGACTGACAATCTTATACTGTTTGAGGACGCGAATCGACAATCAGACTATAACTCAGATAATGATTCAGACATTGCAGGTGAACAGGAGAATGAGAGTGTGGACATGTATAAACAGGCTCTACCAGATTTGGGATCTCATTACGCCCTTCGCCCACGTAACAATGGGGCAAAAGAGACACCAGACAAGACTGCCGCGCCAAAACCAAAGCCCAGCGCAAAGCGGGTACAAGCTACATCTGGAGGTATGTATCCCCTCCGCCCTCAGGGAGAAGAAATGATATTTGAACCTCTTGGTCTTAGAGATGTGGCTACATTGGCTGACCAACTCCCTCCAATGGCAAATGGAGGAAGTACATGGCTGATGAAGTTTTTGGCCCTAATGAGCGGACAGAATTGTGCGCTTGGTGACATGAGACAGGCCATATCAGCTTCCTGCTCTCATCATCAATTACAAATGATAGAGGAGGAAGCAGAAACTATCAGGTACCCACACGAAACCCCATTGTCCCAGGTATCGGGCGCCTTATTTACGGCAATTAAAAATACCTTCCCAAGATCCCATGACATGGCTCCAACCGTGTTTCCATACATCGATGGAGTGGGAGGTCCGGTACACTATGAAAAGTGCATAAATGCCTGGATAGATAGTACCGGCCGACACCCATCGGGCAGATTAGATAATATCCTCTTATTCCGAACAGCTGTTGTCGAGGGTCTTCCAGAACCTGTGAAAAAGGAGTTGAAAAAGGACCCTGACTTGTTGACTGGTGATGAACCAAGGTTTAAACGTCACCTGTCTCACCATTGTAAGATGTATGATAACGAGAAGGTAAAAGAAAAAGCCGAGTCGCTAAATATGAATTCTGCTCTGGTAAAATTACAACTTTCCAAATTTTATAGTGAATCCAAAAAATCTAAACAGGAAAAGACAAACCAATCTGCCCAGATGTTCCAGGGCCATGGTCGGGCTCGAGATGGTGGTCAGTTCCATGATGGATACGGTGGTCGCAGGGGTGGTTTCTCTGGTGGCCGGGGAAAAGGGTACTCGAGACCGGGCCAACAAGACAACTGTTTTACATGTGGCCGTCCTGGACACTGGAGACATGAGTGTCCCAGTCAGCGACAGTACCCGCGGCAACCCCCAACACAACAGGGGGGGCCACCACATCAACAGCGGCCCACGCGCGGAGGAGCAAGAGGCACTGGCAGACCATGGCGGTCACAGCAGCCAGCTCAGTCAACTGGACAATATTACCAGGGTGGAGATGATCCTCACAGTCCATGGGATCCTCCACACTCCGAATAGGGGTGCCCGAGAGGCTCGGTAAGCAGGGGAACGGCAGACCCAATGCTTCATATGAGAATCAACGGCGTCCAAACATCAGCTTTGGTGGACACGGGAGCAACATACTCATCTTTGAACATGCCGCTCACAGCCGGTTGTCTCTCCTCTTCAACCATAACTTTGGTCGGCTTCTCGGGATCTCCTCAAGCTCTGCCTATTACCAGACCGCTGCAAACGGAAATACCCCACCTAAAACAGACTCTATTTCATTCCTACGTCCATTCACCCCAAACACCTGTGAATTTAATGGGAAGAGACTTGTTGATGTCTATTGGAGCTACCATCTTATGTGGGCCGGATGGCCTCACAGTGACTTTACCAAATGGTGCAAAGATTCCGTGTTCGCAACCAGTACGAACATGTGGACAATGGTTGATGTGTCCCTTGCAACAAGACACCGAGGTAGCAACAATCTATTGGTCATGTCTTGAGCCTGAAACTCCGGCCACTGGGGGACTGTTGTTTGTTTATCACCAGTGGAAATCATTCAGTGATTCACTCCGGCCTTACCATCCGCCCAAGGATGACTTTCATTGTACTTTGTTTTATGACACAGAAGATGACTTAGTCTATCGAGACCGTTTTCAGAAGGTTCTTGGAACACCCTGGCAATTGAAATCCACCAAAATATTTGTGGGTCCAGAAGGCGTAGCTTCATATGTTGATTTGGACGATTCGCAAAAAGTGTGGTACAAAATGTCGGATACAGCCGACCCCCACATTTCTTTGGCTCTGTCTTATGGTCACGAAGCTCGTCAACTCGGTCCCATGGTCAAGAAACTTCTTAAAGTCGAATTAAGTAGGTTTTTCATTTGATATCATTCTAAGTGATGAAAGTTAGGGTTAGGGTTAGGGTTAGGTTAAGTTATAGTGAAAACTAGGATACTTGGCCAAAACATGATTTTCAGCGCATGAAACGCACATTAGGGCAAAAAAACTGAAATGTTTGTTAGGTCTGAAAATACAACTTCAGGAGCAGGCTAAGAAAGAGTGAGATAAATTTAAATAGAAAATATGTATGACCAGACTGCAAAGTGGACAGAGAGTTCCTACAGTGGGCTCCTGTTCACTGCGATGTTACTGCAACTCTAGTCGAATGACCAGTGAGTGTGTCTTAAATACAGGCAAAACTGACAGTTGTCCCTAAGACTTTGGACAGATACGTTTCAGTCATTTGCAGGGCAACAAGTAATTGATTAGTGTCGGGCCTGGAATCTGTAGTCAATGGTTTCCAGACGTAGGGTGTTCTTCGCTGTTCCTACCCTGGGGAATACCGCCATCATGATTTTGGAGGAGACTGACCAGTGTTTGTATTAGAGGGGGACATCCGAGCCCCAAACTGAATCATGGGGGAAGAAATCAAAGCTCCGTCGTTGACGCCTGGTGGGTAGATGTGGGTTGGCGTCGACAGTTGGAATCGAGTCTGCTGTTAGAACGTACGTGTGGTCGGATGCAGATGTAGGGACACAGAGCCCAGTTGTATTGGTGGGGATGATCATATACACTTGCCATTCGCAGAGCCACCATATTTGGTCCAGTACTGTCCATGATTGGGAAGGAATGTGTCTGATCTCGGCGCACCTGGTGACGTGAACTTGGTCCAAAGGGGTCTTCGGATCCGGTCAGCTGAAGTTGAAACAGGATGGATAACAGTCTGTTCAGTTGTTGCACTGGACATACGTTGCGGTATTGACTGTAGCTGCTAATGGTACTGCGACCATGGTATGTAGGCGGTCGAGTTTTGCTGGAAGGATTCTCTCAGATTACCCAGGATACAGTTGTAGGTGAGGTTGGCGAGTTCTTCGTTCTGTCGGTTGGACCATAGCTGTGGTTGGGCTACGGCAGTAGGCATGAGGGAACAGACATAACAACTCATTGGTTGTGGCGCGGGTTGTGAGTGCGGTGTATCTGTACCAACTGTTCCTCATCATCAGGTTGTAGTCGTTTTCTTCCTGTGTTTGGACATGGGCGAGAATAAGGTGTATCTACTCAGGCTTAGGTGTTCCTGCCGGACGGATTTTGAGTAGGCGTGTGGCGGATGGTTGTACGAAGGGGTTCACACCAATCACTTTGGGGACCATGGCTGGACTAGTAGTGCGGATGGTGATAGTAAAGAGGGGGCCTTTTCCTGGTCGGTCCGGTCGGAGGCATAGGTTGATGCAGCCTTTTTGTTGGATATTGGTCGTAAGGTCTAGCATATGTTTACCATCTTTGATGGTGGTGGCTAACTTGGTGAAGTTAGCGGTCATGGTGGTAGCTTCTTTGGAAAGGGGCCATGTGATGGTTTTGTAGCCTGTATGGAGGAGGACCTGGTCCAAGGTGTCTGGCCAGACCACTCAGACTCTGGGAGCTTGTAGGTACCAATAAAAATAACTGGAGTCAGTCCTGTGTAATCCCAAGTGAGTAAACTGTAGGCTGAGCAAAGGGACTTGAACGACGATTGGTGTCTTGGTTGATGGGATGCAGATCTGGGGGCCCCTGATCGTTTCCTGAACAAGCTAGTGGGGCATTCTCCTCCAGTGGGAGTGTACCAAGGTTCTGGTACGTTCCCCCCATGTGGTTGAACACAGAGCGGTGATGATGATAGCCAAAATCACACGGTGAGGTCCGTCCCAACGTGGAGAAGACCAGCACTTTCTTTTTATCACCTTGACGAGTACCAGGTCTCCTGGGGACAGGACCTCCTCTGTGGGAGACAGAGAAGATGTCGGCAGATTATTTTGCATTCATCACAGTTCTTTCTTGGAACATTTTGCATAACCACTTAGTGAGGGATTCTGTTTCTCTTTTCTCTTCTACCACCAGATCTTTTTCCCACATTGTTCAGTGGAAGGGTCTGTCTTTCACTGCCTCAAATGGTGTGCATCCCTGTGCTGTTGGAATGATTCTCATGTACGTTTCTACCAGGCTCAGGCATTCTTGCCATGGTTTTCCTGTATCTTCCATGGTTTTTCTGAGTCTGAGTTTTACTGTTCTAATGGTTTGTTCGACGAGTCCAGCACTTTGGTTCAGTTTGATGAAATCCATGTTCAGAAGCTCGAAGGGATATGTTCCTGTTTGCCTTGTTCCATGCTTGGGTCGTTCATTGCCTTGAAAGTTGTGTCTACAGCAGTTCAGACAGTTTCTGCCAAAAAAATTGAAGTTTGGAGACCTCTGGGAACATGCATTGTTTGTTGTACTGTACTGATCATCCCTCCTGTTGAGACATGGCTCCTCCCATGGCTCAATTTGGCAATTACTTCAAACAATGATCGTGTCACGCATGGCTTGTTTTCTACTGCATAGAGTCCGTTCTTGTGTTGAGTGGCTCCTTCTGTTTCCCATTGCAGTTTCTCTTTTTCTGGGGAATGATTTTGCATTTCTCTTAGGAATTCAGCAGGGATTGGGCTGTGTCTTTCCACCGTCACGTCTTGTTCTAGGAATAGTCTACATGCCTCTGTCAGTGCCACTATTTCTGCGGCTTGTGCAGACCAGTCGCCGGGGAGTCGTCCTGTCTTGAGGTTGTCTTTTTGAGTCACCACGGCATATACGTTGTGTTTTTCTCCATCCAGGGTTTTTGATGATGATCCATCCCCATAGGCAATGTGTCCGGGGGCAATGGGTTGTCCATTAGGTCAGTTGCATATACGTGGTTAATTATGATTCGTTGAGTGGGCAACTGTGAGAATTGGTTTAACCACTTGTCGTCCGGTCTCCCATGAACTTCAGGGTGACATGTAATGGCCATGTTTGTTGTTCCTGCCCTGGTGCTGCTGGGCAGATATCTTCAGACTGTTCTCTTAGACTTTCAGCTACCTTGGCAGAATCATTCCCGACAATGTCGAGAGAGTAGAAGCTGTTAGATGTGGTGGTGTGGAAGATATTTTTGGTCTGTAATTCCCTGGGTCGGAGGCCATTTTGGGTGGCCACTAGGCTTAGCCCAAGCTGGACCATGATATCTCGTCCCGGTAACTCTCCGATTTTCATTTTGCATTCTGACAATAAACCGATTCCTTTTGTTGCTTTCTGACCCATATTAATCACCTACTTAATAGTTTAAACAACAATTATTTTCTAAATTACCCGAAAGTGATCTCTACTTTGTGATTAACCCAATATCTCTGAACACACAAAGACCAAAAGTCCCTGACTTTGTCTTAGTTAAGTCCCTGACTCTATTAACAGACCAAGACCATAAAGCCCTTGCTAATTATTGTTCTACTTTCATTGGTCCCGGACCAATTGGTTTATTACCAGACTGCAAAGTGGCAGTGAGAGTTCCTACAGTAGGGTCCTGTTCAACGCGATGTTCCTGCAACTCTAGTCGAATGACCAGTGTGTGTGTCTCAAATACAGGAAAAACTGACAGTTGTCACTAGGACTTTTGACAGATACATTTCAGTCTTTTGCAGGGCAAAAAGTAATTGATCAGTGTCGGACAGTTGAGTATTTGTGCTGACATGTCACCCCAATCACAAGACTAAGATTGTTTATTCAGTCAGACAGTTGGGTGTTTATGCTGACATGTCAGCCATAAGGATGACTATGATGCTGTTATACTCACAAAAACTTATACAATATGAACAAGCATTTGCAAAGATACTTTGTCTATTCTCACATGTTCCCCTGCTGCCAAACAAACTGTCAGAGACACATAGTTACTGTGTATAAAGTGAAAAATCGTCCAATTCAAGTAAGTTATCCATTTGGATCATTCTCAAGCTAGAAATTAAGTTATAATGAAAACAATCCTACTTGGCCAAAACGTGATTTTCAGGGCATGAAAAGTACATTAAGGCAATAAAAACTGAAAAGTTCCCCTGCTGCCAAACAAACTGTCAGAGACAGAGTTACTGTGTATGTAGTGAAAAATCGTCCAATTCAAGTAAGTTTTTTATTTGGCATCGTTCAAAGTGATAGAAATTAAGTTACAATGAAAACTATCATACTTGGCCAAAGCGTGATTATCAGGCCTTGAAAAGCACATTAAGGCAATAAAAACTGAAACGTTCCCCTGCTGCCAAACACACTGTCACAGACACATAGTTCCTGTGTATATAGTGTAAAATCGTCCAATTCAAGTAAGTCATTCATTGGCATCATTCCAGGTGATTCTGGAGCTATTTCCCACCATAAACAGTGTCCAAAGCAGGCATTTTGCGATTAAAATAGTGGTTGTATTAGAACCAGGCCCAGGCGGTTCTGGTTGGTGTTTTTACCCAGAAATTGTGTCGAATGTTGATAAGGATGTATTTTTGATTATTCTGTATAAAAATAATCATCTAGGGATGTTCAGTAGTTCTGTTATGCCCGAATCAATGACCTCAATTTGGGCACTTTATTTACAAGTGGTGGTTTTTAAGAACCAGGCCCAGTCGGTTCTGGTTGGTGCTTTATCCATTGTGTGGGTAGATGTATTTTCACTATTCTGTCTAAAAATAAAGATCCAGGACAGTTCTGGGGCTATTTCCCACCATAAATAGTGTCCAAACTATGCATTTTGCGATACAAAATAGTGGTTGCATTATAACAGGGTCCAGTCGGTTCTGGTGGGTGTTTGTATACGGAACTTGTGTCCAATTATGATGGGGATGTATACTTGACTATTTTGTATAGAAATAATCATCTAGCGATGTTCAGAAGTTCTGTTATGCCCGACTGAATTACTTTCATTTGGTCACTTTAATCACAAGTGGTGGTTTAGAAACAGGCCCAGTCGGTTTTGGTTGGTGCTTTTACCCAGAATTTGTGTGTATTGTGTGAGTGGATGTATTTTCACTATTTTGTATAACAATAAAGATCCAGGATGGTTCTGGAGCTATTTCCCACCACAAAAAGTGTCCAAAACAGGCATTTTGCGATTAAAATAGTGGTCGTATTAGAACCGGGCCCAATCGGTTCTGGTTGGAGTATTTACCCAGAATTTGTGTTGGTTGAGTAGGTGGATGTAGTTTCACTATTTTCTATAAAAATAATGTTTCCCACCATAAACATTGTCCAAAACAGGTATTTTGCGATTAAAATAGTGGTCGTATTAGAACCGGGCCCAGTCGGTTCTGGTTGCCGCTTTTACCCAGATTTAGTGTCAATTGTGTGGATGGATGCATTTTCACTATTATGTGTAAAATTAAAGATGCAGGGATGTTTTGGGAATATTTCCCACCGTCAATAGTGTCCAAAACATTTTGCGATAAAAATAGTGGTTGTATTAGAACAAGGCCCAATCGGTTCTGGTTGGTGTATTTACCCAGAATTTGTGTTGATTGAGTAGGTAGATGTAATTTCACTATTTTCTATAAAAATAATGTTTCCCACCATAAACATTGTCCAAAACAGGCATTTTGCGATTAAAATAGTGGTCGTATTAGAACCGGGCCCAGTCGGTTCTGGTTAGTGCTTCTACCCATAATTAGTGTTGAATGTGTAGATGGATGTATGTTCACTATTCTGCGTAAAAATAATGATCCAGGATGGTTCTGGAGCTATTTTCCCACCATAAACAGTGTCCAAAACAGGCATTCTGCGATTAAAATAGTGGTTGTATTAGAACCAGGCCCAGTCTGTTCTGGTTGGTGAATTTACCCGAATAATTGTATCCATTGACGATGGGGATGTATTTTTGATTATTATGTATAAAAATAATCATCTAGGGATCTTCAGAAGTTCTGTTATTCCCGAATCAATGACCTCCATTTGGGCACATTATTGACGGAGCTCACGACCATGATCCAGTGTGTGGCTCGGATGTGTCCCTCAAACACAAATACTGGTCAGTCTCATCCAAAATCGTAATGGCTCAGTTCCCTTGAGTGGGAGCGGCAAGGAACGCCCTGCATTTGAAGACCATTGAAGGCAGGTTCCGGGCCTGTGTCGGCGCATCAGTCAGGCTGGGTAGCCGCTATGGCCCAGGTGATTTTCCAGGGCTGCCCTGCTCTTGACGGAGTGGCCACCCAGCGGGGCTGTGTGTGTTTCATGGTGGGAGACTCGTGCTGCCCCTTCATCCCTGCCGGCATGTCCTGCTCGGTCCATGATGCCCTGCAGGCTATTAGGAACATGCAGAGAGCTGTGACCGAAGATCCGGTTCCACAACGAGGATGGCTTGACTGGTTCTTCTCTGGCTCATGGAAACAGCCACTTCAATATTTCGATATTTTCACAGACACAAAAGGAGGGAATTGTGGGATGGACTGGCTAACTGGCTTAATAATTGTTTATTCTTGTCGCACCATGTGGTCATACTGGTTTAACTTTGTTTTTTAAGATCGTAGAATGCAAGGTAGACTAGCCAAACTGGTTTTACAATTGAATTAAAAGATGGTGGAATGTAAGAAAGACTAACTAGTTGGCCTTGCAATTGTTTGTTCTTCTCGAGAAATATAAGAAAGGCTGGCTAACAGGGTTTGCAATTTTTTCCTTGTATTGTGCGATGAAAAGAGGTTCAACTTCAGGAGTAACTGTCACTCTCCAGGTCATCTAGGGTCAAGTGCACACTTGAAAACTTTCATATTCGACCAAAACGTGCTTATCAGCACATAAAAAGCACATTTGGTGGTACGCGGGAAGAACGGCAGCAGACAAAAAGGCTATTTAGAAAGGTATCACCACTACGCAGAAGAACGTCGGCTACTCTGCCCTCACTGGAAGACATTGCCAGCCCTCGTTACCTCAGCAGAGCCAGGGACATGATCAGGGACCCATGCCACCCTGGTCACAATCGGTTCCAGCTGCTGCTCTCTGGCAGACAGACGCTGTAAGTTTCCCACATCCGTTGGGACTCTAAACTTGGGGTAACACAACACAATCCCTTCTGTGTAATAACTTCGGGTGAGGTAATATGAATAGACATTAGGTACAAGGTGATCTGACACCTACATGCTGAATGAAGGTAAGTGAAAGACAGTGAGAGGTAAGCGATCCACTCAAGGGGTGGTGATGCAATGTATCCATAAAGGCAGAATTGTAAATTAAGAGTCTGGAGTCATAACTTGTAAAACTGTGTAAAACTGTCAGAGACACAAATGTCTCTCTATACATAGTGTAATATCATCAAATTTTATAATTTAATAAGTTTTTCATTTGGCATCATTCTAATGGCTAGATATTAAGTTATAATGAAAACTATGATACTTGGCCAAAACGTGATTTTCAGCGCATGAAACGGACGTTAAGCCAATAAAAACTGAAATGTTCCCCTGCTGCGAAACAAACTGTCAGAGACACATAGTTACTGTGTATATAGTGTATAATTGTCCAATTCAAGTAAGTTTTTCATTTGGCATCATTCTAAGTGATATAAATTAAGTTATAGTGAAAATTATGATACTTGGCCAAAACGTGATTTTCAGCGCATGAAACTTACGTTAAGGCAATAAAAACTGAAATGTCCCCCTGCTGCGAAACAAACTGTCGGAGACACATAGTTACTGTGTATATTGTGTAAAATAGTCCAATTCAAGTAAGTTTTGCATTTAGCATCTTTCTAAGTGATAGACATTAAGTTATAGTGAAAACTATGATACTTGGCCAAAACGTGATTTTCAGCGCATGAAACGCACGTTAAGGCAATAAAAACTGAAATGTTCCCCTGCTTCCAAACAAATTGTCAGAGACACATAGTTACTGTGTATATAGTGTATTATTGTCCAATTCAAGTAAGTTTTTCATTTGGCATCATTCTGAGTGATAGAAATTAATTTATAGTGAAAACTATGATTTTTGGCCAAAACGTGATTTTCGGCGCATGAAACGCACGTTAAGGCAATAAAAACTGAAATGTTCCCCTGCTGCGAAACAAACTGTCAGAGGCACATAGTTACAGTGTATCTAGTGTAAAATCGTCCAATTCAAGTAAGTTTTGCATTTAGCATCATTCTAAGGGATATAAATTAAGTTATAGTGAAAACTATGATACTTGGCCAAAACGTGATTTTCAGCGCATGAAACGCACGTTAAGGCAATAAAAACTGAAATGTTCCCCTGCTGCGAAAACAAACTGTCACAGACAAATAGTTACTGTGTATATAGTGTAAAATCGTCCAATTCAAGTAAGTTTTGCATTTAGCATCATTCTAAGTGATAGAAATTAAGTTATAGTGAAAACTATGATACTTGGCCAAAACGTGATTTTCAGCGCATGAAACGCACGTTAAGGCAATAAAGACTGAAATGTTACCCTGCTGCGAAACAAACTGTCAGAGGCACAAAGTTACTGTGTATATAGTGTGAAATCGTCCAATTCAAGTAAGTTTTGCATTTGGCATCATTCTAAGTGCTAAAAATTAAGTTATAGTGAAAACTATGATACTTGGCCAAAACGTGATTTTCAGCGCATGAAACGCACGTTAAGGCAATAAAAACTGAAATGTTCCCCTGCTGCGAAACAAACTGTCAGAGACACATAGTTACTGTGAATATAGTGTAAAATCGTCCAATTCAAGTAAGTTTTGCATTTAGCATCATTCTAAGTGCTAGAAATTAAGTTATAGTGAAAACTATGATACTTGGCCAAGACGTGATTTTCAGCGCATGAAACGCACGTTAAGGCAATAAAAACTGAAATGTTCCCCTGCTTCCAAACAAATTGTCAGAGACACATAGTTACTGTGTATATAGTGTAAAATCGTCCAATTCAAGTAAGTTTTGCATTTAGCATCATTCTAAGTGATAGAAATTAAGTTATAGTGAAAACTATGGTACTTGGCCAAAACGTAATTTTCAGCGCATGAAACGCACGTTAAGGAAATAAAAACTGAAATGTTACCCTGCTGCGAAACAAACTGTCTGAGACATATTTACTGTGTATATAGTGTAAAATCGTCCAATTCAAGTAAGTTTTGCATTTAGCATCATTCTAAGTGATAGAAATTAAGTTATAGTGAAAACTATGATACTTGGCCAAAACGTGATTTTCAGCGCATGAAACGCACGTTAAGGCAATAAAAACTGAAATGTTCCCCTGCTGCGAAACAAACTGTCAGAGGCACATAGTTACAGTTTATATAGTGCAAAATCGTCCAATTCAAGTAAGTTTTGCATTTAGCATCATTCTAAGTGATAGAAATTAAGTTATAGTGAAAACTATGATACTTGGCCAAAACGTGATTTTCAGCGCATTAAACGCACGTTAAGGCAATAAAACTGAAATGTTCCCCTGCTGCGAAACAAACTGTCAGAGGCACAAAGTTACTGTGTATATAGTGTGAAATCGTCCAAATTAAGTAAGTTTTGCATTTGGCATCATTCTAAGTGATATAAATTAAGTTATAGTGAAAATTATGATACTTGGCCAAAACGTGATTTTCAGCGCATGAAACTTACGTTAAGGCAATAAAAACTGAAATGTCCCCCTGCTGCGAAACAAACTGTCGGAGACACATAGTTACTGTGTATATTGAGTAAAATAGTCCAATTCAAGTAAGTTTTGCATTTAGCATCTTTCTAAGTGATAGACATTAAGTTATAGTGAAAACTATGATACTTGGCCAAAACGTGATTTTCAGCGCATGAAACGCACGTTAAGGCAATAAAAACTGAAATGTTCCCCTGCTTCCAAACAAATTGTCAGAGACACATAGTTACTGTGTATATAGTGTATTATTGTCCAATTCAAGTAAGTTTTTCATTTGGCATCATTCTGAGTGATAGAAATTAATTTATAGTGAAAACTATGATTTTTGGCCAAAACGTGATTTTCGGCGCATGAAACGCACGTTAAGGCAATAAAAACTGAAATGTTCCCCTGCTGCGAAACAAACTGTCAGAGGCACATAGTTACAGTGTATCTAGTGTAAAATCGTCCAATTCAAGTAAGTTTTGCATTTAGCATCATTCTAAGGGATATAAATTAAGTTATAGTGAAAACTATGATACTTGGCCAAAACGTGATTTTCAGCGCATGAAACGCACGTTAAGGCAATAAAAACTGAAATGTTCCCCTGCTGCGAAACAAACTGTCACAGACAAATAGTTACTGTGTATATAGTGTAAAATCGTCCAATTCAAGTAAGTTTTGCATTTAGCATCATTCTAAGTGATAGAAATTAAGTTATAGTGAAAACTATGATACTTGGCCAAAACGTGATTTTCAGCGCATGAAACGCACGTTAAGGCAATAAAGACTGAAATGTTACCCTGCTGCGAAACAAACTGTCAGAGGCACAAAGTTACTGTGTATATAGTGTGAAATCGTCCAATTCAAGTAAGTTTTGCATTTGGCATCATTCTAAGTGCTAAAAATTAAGTTATAGTGAAAACTATGATACTTGGCCAAAACGTGATTTTCAGCGCATGAAACGCACGTTAAGGCAATAAAAACTGAAATGTTCCCCTGCTGCGAAACAAACTGTCAGAGACACATAGTTACTGTGAATATAGTGTAAAATCGTCCAATTCAAGTAAGTTTTGCATTTAGCATCATTCTAAGTGCTAGAAATTAAGTTATAGTGAAAACTATGATACTTGGCCAAGACGTGATTTTCAGCGCATGAAACGCACGTTAAGGCAATAAAAACTGAAATGTTCCCCTGCTTCCAAACAAATTGTCAGAGACACATAGTTACTGTGTATATAGTGTAAAATCGTCCAATTCAAGTAAGTTTTGCATTTAGCATCATTCTAAGTGATAGAAATTAAGTTATAGTGAAAACTATGGTACTTGGCCAAAACGTAATTTTCAGCGCATGAAACGCACGTTAAGGAAATAAAAACTGAAATGTTACCCTGCTGCGAAACAAACTGTCTGAGACATATTTACTGTGTATATAGTGTAAAATCGTCCAATTCAAGTAAGTTTTGCATTTAGCATCATTCTAAGTGATAGAAATTAAGTTATAGTGAAAACTATGATACTTGGCCAAAACGTGATTTTCAGCGCATGAAACGCACGTTAAGGCAATAAAAACTGAAATGTTCCCCTGCTGCGAAACAAACTGTCAGAGGCACATAGTTACAGTTTATATAGTGCAAAATCGTCCAATTCAAGTAAGTTTTGCATTTAGCATCATTCTAAGTGATAGAAATTAAGTTATAGTGAAAACTATGATACTTGGCCAAAACGTGATTTTCAGCGCATTAAACGCACGTTAAGGCAATAAAACTGAAATGTTCCCCTGCTGCGAAACAAACTGTCAGAGGCACAAAGTTACTGTGTATATAGTGTGAAATCGTCCAAATTAAGTAAGTTTTGCATTTGGCATCATTCTAAGTGCTAGAAATTAAGTTATAGTGAAAACTATGATACTTGGCCAAGACGTGATTTTCAGCGCATGAAACGCACGTTAAGGCAATAAAAACTGAAATGTTCCCCTGCTTCCAAACAAATTGTCAGAGACACATAGTTACTGTGCATATAGTGTAAAATCGTCCAATTCAAGTAGGTTTTGCATTTAGCATCATTCTAAGTGATAGAAATTAAGTTATAGTGAAAACTATGGTACTTGGCCAAAACGTAATTTTCAGCGCATGAAACGCACGTTAAGGAAATAAAAACTGAAATGTTACCCTGCTGCGAAACAAACTGTCTGAGACACATATTTACTGTGTATATAGTGTAAAATCGTCCAATTCAAGTAAGTTTATTTAGCATCATTCTAAGTGATATAAATTAAGTTATAGTGAAAACTATGATACTTGGCCAAAACGTGATTTTCAGCGCATGAAACGCACGTTAAGGCAATAAAAACTGAAATGTTCCCCTGCTGCGAAACAAACTGTCAGAGGCACATAGCTACAGTTTATATAGTGCAAAATCGTCCAATTCAAGTAAGTTTTGCATTTAGCATCATTCTAAGTGATAGAAATTAAGTTATAGTGAAAACTATGATACTTGGCCAAAACGTAATTTTCAGCGCATGAAACGCACGTTAAGGCAATAAAAACTGAAATGTTCCCCTGCTGCGAAACAAACTGTCAGAGGCACAAAGTTACTGTGTATATAGTGTGAAATCGTCCAAATTAAGTAAGTTTTGCATTTGGCATCATTCTAAGTGCTAGAAATTAAGTTCTAGTGAAAACCATGATACTTGGCCAAAACGTGATTTTCAGCGCATGAAACGCACGTTAAGGCAATAAAAACTGAAATGTTCCCC
Organism: Stigmatopora nigra; assembly: GCF_051989575.1. Classification (NCBI taxonomy): domain Eukaryota; kingdom Metazoa; phylum Chordata; class Actinopteri; order Syngnathiformes; family Syngnathidae; genus Stigmatopora; species Stigmatopora nigra. The sequence continues at coordinate 132,018 of NW_027551606.1, forward strand.
TGCTTCCAAACAAATTGTCAGAGACACAAAGTTACTGTGTATATAGTGTGAAATCGTCCAAATTAAGTAAGTTTTGCATTTGGCATCATTCTAAGTGCTAGAAATTAAGTTAAGGTGAAAACTATGATACTCGGGCAAAACGTGATTTTCAGCGCATGAAACGCACGTTAAGGCAATAAAAACTGAAATGTTCCCCTGCTTCCAAACAAATTGTCAGAGACACTTAGTTACTGTGTATATAGTGTATAATCGTCCAATTCAAGTAGGTTTTTCATTTGGCATCATTCTGAGTGATAGAAATTAAGTTATAGTGAAAACTATGATACTTGGCCAAAACGTGATTTTTGGCGCATGAAACGCACGTTAAGGCAATAAAAACTGAAATGATCCCCTGCTGCGAAACAAACTGTCAGAGGCACAAAGTTACTGTGTATATAGTGTAAAATCGTCCAATTCAAGTAAGTTTTGCATTTAGCATCATTCTAAGTGATAGAAATCAAGTTATAGTGAAAACTATGATACTTGGCCAAAACGTGATTTTCAGCGCATGAAACGCACGTTAAGGCAATAAAAACTGAAATGTTCCCCTGCTGCGAAACAAACTGTCAGAGGCACATAGTTACAGTTTATATAGTGTAAAATCGTCCAATTCAAGTAAGTTTTGCATTTAGCATCATTCTAAGTGCTAGAAATTAAGTTATAGTGAAAACTATGATACTTGGCCAAAACGTGATTTTCAGCGCATGAAACGCACGTTAAGCAATAAAAACTGAAATGTTCCCCTGCTGCGAAACAAACTGTCAGAGGCACAAAGTTACTGTGTATATAGTGTAAAATCGTCCAATTCAAGTAAGTTTTGCATTTAGCATCATTCTAAGTGATAGAAATTTAGTTATAGTGAAAACTATGATACTTGGCCAAAACGTGATTTTCAGCGCATGAAACGCACGTTAAGGCAATAAAAACTGAAATGTTCCCCTGCTGCGAAACAAACTGTCAGAGACACATAGTTACTGTGTATATAGTATAAAATCGTCCAATTCAAGTAAGTTTTGCATTTAGCATCATTCTAAGTGATGGAAATCAAGTTATAGTGAAAACTATGATACTTGGCCAAAACGTGATTTTCAGCGCATGAAACGCACGTTAAGGCAATAAAAACTGAAATGTTCCCCTGCTGCGAAACAAACTGCCAGAGGCACATAGTTACTGTGTCTATAGTGTAAAATCGTCCAATTCAAGTAAGTTTTGCATTTAGCATCATTCTAAGTGATAAAAATTTAGTTATAGTGAAAACTATGATACTTGGCCAAAACGTGATTTTCAGCGCATGAAACGCACGTTAAGGCAATAAAAACTGAAATGTTCCCCTGCTGCGAAACAAACTGTCAGAGACACATAGTTACTGTGTATATAGTGTAAAATCGTCCAATTCAAGTAAGTTTTGCATTTAGCATCATTCTAAGTTATATAAATTAAGTTATAGTGAAAACTATGATACTTGGCCAAAACGTGATTTTCAGCGCATGAAATGCACATTAAGGCAATAAAAACTGAAATGTCCCCCCGCTGCGAAACAAACTGTCAGTGACACATAGTTACTGTGTATATAGTGTATAATCGTCCAAATTAAGTGAGTTTTGCATTTAGCATCATTCTAAGTGATAGAAATTAAGTTATAGTGAAAACTATGATACTTGGCCAAAACGTGATTTTCAGCGCATGAAACGCACGTTAAGGCAATAAAAGCTGAAATGTTCCCCTGCTGCGAAACAAACTGTCAGAGGCACAAAGTTACTGTGTATATAGTGTAAAATCGTCCAATTCAAGTAAGTTTTGCATTTAGCATCATTCTAAGTGATAGAAATTAAGTTATAGTGAAAACTATGGTACTTGGCCAAAACGTAATTTTCAGCGCATGAAACGCACGTTAAGGCAATAAAAACTGAAATGTTCCCCTGCTGCGAAACAAACTGTCAGAGACACATAGTTACTGTGTATATAGTGTAAAATCGACCAATTCAAGTAAGTTTTGCATTGAGCATCATTCTAAGTGATATAAATTAAGTTATAGTGAAAACTATGATACTTGGCCAAAACGTGATTTTCAGCGCATGAAATGCACATTAAGGCAATAAAAACTGAAATGTCCCCCCGCTGCGAAACAAACTGTCAGTGACACATAGTTACTGTGTATATAGTGTATAATCGTCCAAATTAAGTAGGTTTTTCATTTGATATCATTCTAAGTGATGGAAGTTAGGGTTAGGGTTAGAATTAGGGTTAGGGTTAGGGTTAGGGTTAGGGTTAGGGTTAGGGTTAGGTTAAGTTATAGTGAAAACTATGATACTTGGCCAAAACGTGATTTTCAGCGCATGAAAGGCACATTAGGGCAAAAAAACTGAAATGTTTGTTAGGTCTGAAAATACAACTTCAGGAGAAGGATAAGAAAGAGTGAGTTAAATTTAAATAGAAAATATGTATTACCAGACTGCAAAGTGGACAGTGAGAGTTCCTACAGTGGGGTCCTGTTCACTGCGATTTTACTGCAACTCTAGTTGAATGACCAGTGAGTTTGTCTTAAATACAGGCAAAACTGACAGTTGTCCCTAGGACTTTGGACAGATACGTTTCAGTCATTTGCAGGGCAAAAAGTAATTGATTAGTGTCGGGCCTGGAATCTGTAGTCAATGGTTTCCAGACGTAGGGTGTTCTTCGCTGTTCCTACCCTGGGGAACACCGCCATCATGATTTTGGAGGATGCCAAACTGTCAGAGACACAGTCACTGTGTATATAGTGTAAAATCGTCCAATTCAAGTGAGTTTTTTTGTTGGCATCGTTCTAAGTGATAGAAATTAAGTTACAATGAAAACTATCATACTTGGCCAAAACGTGATTATCAGGCCATGAAAAGCACATTAAGGCAATAAAAACTGAAACGTTCCCCTGCTGCCAAACACACTGTCAGAGACACATAGTTCCTGTGTATATAGTGTAAAATCGTCCAATTCAAGTAAGTCTTTCATTGGCATCATTCTAGGTGATACTGGAGCTATCTCCCACCATAAACAGTGTCCAAAACAGGCAATAAGAAATAGTGGTTGCATTATAACAGGGTCCAGTCGGTTCTGGTGGGTGTTTGTATACAATAACTTGTGTCCAATTATGATGGGGATGTATACTTGACTATTTTGTATAGAAATAATCATCTAGCGATGTTCAGAAGTTCTGTTATGCCCGAATGAATTACTTTCATTTGGTCACTTTATTCACAAGTGGTGGTTTAGAAACAGGCCCAGTCGGTTTTGGTTGGTGCTTTTACCCAGAATTTGTGTTTATTGTTGAGTGGATGTATTTTCACTATTTTGTATAACAATAATGATCCAGGATGGTTCTGGAGCTATTTCCCACCACAAACAGTGTCCAAAACAGGCATTTTGCGGTTAAACTAGTGGTTGTATTAGAACCAGGACCAGTCGGTTCAGGTTCGTGTTTTTACCCAGAAATTGTGTCCAATGATGATGGGGATGTATTTTTGATTATTCTTTATAAAAATAATATTCTAGGGATGTTCAGAAGTTCTGTTATTTCCGAATCAATGACCTCAATTTGGACACTTTATTTACAAGTGGTTGTTTAGAACCAGGCCCAGTCGGTTCTGGTTGGTGCTTTACCCACAATTAGTGTCAATTGTGTGGGTGGATGTATTTTCACTATTCTCTGTAAGAAAAAAAGATCCAGGGATGTTCTGAGACTATTTCCCACCATTAATAGTGTCAAAAACATGCATTTTGCGACAAAAATAGTGGTTGCATTAGAACCAGGCCCAGTCGGTTCTGTTTTGTGTATACACCCGTAACGTGTGTCCAATAGGAATGGGGTTGTATTTTCTTACTATTCTGTATAAAAAAATATCATCTAGGGATGTCTAGAAGTTCTTCTATGCCCGAATAAATGACCTCCATTTGGGCACTTTATTTTGCATGGTGGTTGTAGTAGAACCAAGCCGAGTCGGTTCTGGTTGGTGCTTTTACCCAGAGTTAGTGTTGATTGTGTAGGTGGATGTATTTTCACTATTCTGTCAAAAAATAAAGATCCAGGATGGTTCTAGGGGTATTTGCCAACATAAATAGTCTCCAAAACATGCATTTTGCGAAAAAAAATAGTAGTTGCATTATAACTGGGTCGTCTCGGTTCTGGTTGCTGTTTAAATCCGAAACTTGTGTCCAAAGATGAAGGGGATGTATATTTTCCTATTCTGTTTAAACATAATGCGGGGATGTTTTGGGGCTTTTTTATACAAGAATCAAAAACCTCCATTATGGATCGTTATTTTGCATTGTGGTTGAATTAGAACCGGGCCCAGTCGGTTCTGGTTGGTGCTTTTACCAAGAATTAGTGTCAATTGTGTTGATGGATGCATTTTCACTATTCTGTGTGAAATTAAAGATGCAGGGATGTTCAGGGAATATTTCCCACCATCAATAGTGTCCAAAACAGGCACTTTGCGATTAAAATAGTGGTCCTATTAGAACCAGGCCCAGTCGGTTGTGGTTGGTGTATGTAGCCGGAACTTGTGTCAAATGATAATGGGGATGTATTTTTGACTATTCTCTATAAAATATTCATCTAGGGATTTTCAGAAGTTCTTTTTTGCCCGAATCAATGACCTCCCTTTGGGCACTTTATTTTGCATAGTGGTTGTATTAGAACCAGGCCCAGTCGGTTCTGGTTTGTGTTTACACCCGTAACTTGTGTCCGATGGGAATGGGGTTGTATTTTTCACTATTCTGTATAAAAATCATCATCTAGGGATGTTCAGAAGTTATTTCATGCCCGAATAAATGACCTCCATTTGGGCACTTTATTTTGCATGGTGGTTGTATTAGAACCAAGCCCAGTCGGTTCTGGTTGGTGCTTATACCCAGAGTTAGTATTGATTGTGTAGGTGGATGTATTTTCACAATTCTGCCTAAAATTAAAGATCCAGGATGGTTCTAGGGCTATTTCCCAGCATAAATTTTCTCCAAACATGCATTTTGCGATAAAAAATAGTAGTTGCATTATAACTGGGTCCAGTCGGGTCTGGTTGCTGTTTATATCTGAAACTTGTGTCCAAAGATGATTGGGATGTATATTTTACTATTCTGTTTAAAAATAATCATGCAGGGATGTTTTGGGGCTTTTTTTATACAAGAATAAAAAACCTCCAATGGATCTTAATTTTGCATGGTTGTTGAATTAGAACCGGGACCAGTCGTTTCTGGTTGCCGCTTTTACCCAGATTTAGTGTCAATTGTGTGGATGGATGCATTTTTACTATTATGTGTAAAATTAAAGATGCAGGGATGTTCTGGGAATATTTCCCACCGTCAATAGTGTCCAAAATCAACACTAACTCTGGGTAAAAGCACCAACCAGAACCGACTGGGCTTGGTTCTATTACAACCAACATGCAAAATAAAGTGCCCAAATGGAGGTCATTTATTTGGGCATAGAAGAACTTCTGAACATCCCTAGATGATATTTTTTATACAGAATAGTCAAAAATACAACCCCATTCCTATTGGACACACGTTACGGGTGTATACACAAACCAGAACCGACTGGGCCTGGTTCTAATACAACCACTATTTTTGTCGCAAAATGCATGTTTTTGACACTATTTCTGGTGGGAAATAGTCTCAGAACATCCCTGGATCTTTATTCTTACAGAGAATAGTGAAAATACATCCACCCACACAATCGACACTAATTGTGGGTAAAGCACCAACCAGAACCGACTGGGCCTGGTTCTAAACAACCACTTGTAAATAAAGTGCCCAAATTGAGGTCATTGATTAGGGCATAACAGAACTTCTGAACATCCCTAGAATATTATTTTTATAAAGAATAATCAAAAATACATCCCCATAATCATTGGACACAATTTCTGGGTAAAAACACGAACCAGAACCGACTGGGCCTGGTTCTAATACAACCACTACTTTAACTGCAAAATGCCTGTTTTGGACACTGTTTGTGGTGGGAAATAGCTCCAGAATCATCCTGGATCATTATTGTTATACAAAATAGTGAAAATACATCCACTCACACAATAAACACAAATTCTGGGTGAAAGCACCAACCAAAACCTACTGGGCCTGTTTCTAAACAACCACTTGTAAATTAAGTGACCAAATGAAAGTAATTCATTCGGGCATAACAGAACTTCTGAACATCGCTAGATGATTATTTCTATACAGAATAGTCAAGTATACATCCCCATCATAATTCGACACAAGTTCCGTATACAAACACCCACCAGAACCGACTGGACCCTGTTATAATGTAACCACTATTTTGTATCGCAAAATGCATGTTTTGGACACTATTTATGGTGGGAAATAGCCCCAGAACTGTCCTGGATCTTTATTTTTAGACAGAATAGTGGAAATACATCTACCCACACAATGGATGAAGCACCAACCAGAACCGACTGAGCCTGGTTCTTAAAAACCACCACTTGTAAATAAAGTGCCCAAATTGAGGTCATTGATTCGGGCATAACAGAACTTCTGAACATCCCTAGATGATTATTTTTATACAGAATAATCAAAAATACATCCTTATCATCATTGGACACAATTTCTGGGTAAAAACACCAACCAGAACCGCCTGGGCCTGGTTCTAATACAACCACTATTTTAATCGCAAAATGCCTGCTTTGGACACTGTTTATGGTGGGAAATAGCTCCAGAATCACCTGGAATGATGCCAATGAATGACTTACTTGAATTGGACGATTTTACACTATATACACAGGAACTATGTGTCTCTGACAGTGTGTTTGGCAGCAGGGGAACGTTTCAGTTTTTATTGCCTTAATGTGCTTTTCATGGCCTGATAATCACGTTTTGGCCAAGTATGATAGTTTTCATTGTAACTTAATTTCTTTGACTTTGAACGATGCCAAATAAAAAACTTACTTGAATTGGACGATTTTTCACTACATACACAGTAACTGTGTCTCTGACAGTTTGTTTGGCAGCAGGGGAACTTTTCAGTTTTTATTGCCTTAATGTACTTTTCATGCCCTGAAAATCCCGTTTTGGCCAAGTATGATTGTTTTCATTATAACTTAATTTCTAGCTTGAGAATGATGCCAAATGGATAACTTGAATTGGACGATTTTTCACTTTATACACAGTAACTATGTGTCTCTGACAGTTTGTTTGGCAGCAGGGGAACATGTGAGATTAGACAAAGTATCTTTGCAAATGCTTGTTCATATTGTATAAGTTTTTGTGAGTATAACAGCATAGTCATCCTTATGGCTCAGCATAAACACCCAACTGTCTGACTGAATAAACAATCTTAGTCTTGTGATTGGGGTGACATGTCAGCACAAATACTCAACTGTCCGACACTGATCAATTACTTTTTGCCCTGCAAATGACTGAAATGTATCTGTCCAAAGTCCTAGTGACAACTGTCAGTTTTTCCTGTATTTGAGACACACACACTGGTCATTCGACTAGAGTTGCAGGAACATCGCGTTGAACAGGACCCTACTGTAGGAACTCTCACTGTCCACTTTGAAGTCTAGTAATAAACCAATTGGTCCGGGACCAATGAAAGTAGAACAATAATTAGCAAGGGCTTTATAGTCTTGGTCTGTTAATAGAGTCAGGGACTTAACTAAGACAAAGTCAGGGACTTTTGGTCTTTGTGTGTTCAGAGATATTGGGTTAATCACAAAGTAGAGATCACTTTCGGGTAATTTAGAAAATAATTGTTGTTTAAACTATTAAGTAAGTGATTAATATGGGTCAGAAAGCAACAAAAGGAATGGGTTTATTGTCAGAATGCAAAATGAAAATCGGAGAGTTACCGGGACGAGATATCATGGTCCAGCTTGGGCTAAGCCTAGTGGCCACCCAAAATGGCCTCCGACCCAGGGAATTACAGACCAAAAATATCTTCCACACCACCACATCTAACAGCTTCTACTCTCTCGACATTGTCGGGAATGATTCTGCCAAGGTAGCTGAAAGTCTAAGAGAACAGTCTGAAGATATCTGCCCAGCAGCCCCAGGACAGGAACAACAAACATGGCCATTACATGTCACCCTGAAGTTCATGGGAGACCGGACGACAAGTGGTTAAACCAATTCTCACAGTTGCCCACTGTTAGACTATAAATATTTTACCTGACTCCAATTCCTTAACTCTGTAGTCTCCAGTCTAACAATGGAGCGTGTTCAGCATCGGAGGAGACAAACCAGGGTTGAGCGAGTTTATCCACAGATGATTTATTCCATTCAAATTGATTCATACAGAGCTCCGGGTCTCCCTCCCATAGAATAAGCCCGCTGAGTGTTGATGTCCCAAAGCGGAGGATGGAAAAGACATTGTCCAAACCCGCGTTTGCCCAGTTATAGTCCAACAAAAATGCATATTCATTCGCTGATTAATAATGAGATGTGGGGTGGTCCAGGGCTGCTGTGAGGGGGGGTTTCTCTGAGCTCCACATCTTCCAGCCTTGAATCCACATCATCCAGACCTCTGTCTCCGCTGGTCCCATAAAGTCCCGACCCTCCGCCCTGCTCTTTGTTCCTCTGCCCTTTGAAGTCCTCCATCTGGTCTCTTATCAGTGTGGATCCCACCTTGAAATAAGAATCTCAGGAAGAGCCTTTTGTTAAGATTATAGTTGAGGAGTCTCAGACCCATCCTTCTGTTCATATTGTATTTGAGTTGGGAACCAGTGGCGACTCTAAAACAAGACCGCCACAACAAAAGGAATGAGTAAAATGTGATATCAAAATGAAACAGCTATACTAAAAAGAATGAGTAAAATATGATATCAAAATGAAACAGCTATACTAAAAAGAATGAGTAAAATATGATATCAAAATGAAACAGCTATACTAAAAAGAATGAGTAAAATGTCATATTCTTCATTCCCTCTCTTGGTCTCCTAAAGAGACCACATCAACAACACCACACAGGTTAGTGTCAAATGAAATGTAAAACTATATTAGTATAAAAACAAAGAAGCACTACATTAGTATATCCAAGAACACGTGCCCAGCGGGGGGTCCAGAGGGGTCAGTTTGGCGCAACTGGACATACTGACCTCTAGGGCCTGGTCCCACTGCTTTATCGATCAGTCGAGTGACTAGAGTACGAGCTAAGGGGAAGATACAACAGCTACAGAGAATAAGCAGAGTAATGAGCACTCCAGCAGATATGAGGATGTTGCCTATCAAACCTTTCCAGGCACCAAAATAATCCATCCATTGGTCCCAGATTGAGGTGTCCACACCTGACTGACCGGCCATCTTATTAGTCAGGGTTCGGAGGCCTTCTAAAGCTTTGGTGAGACGTCCATTTGGAGCAGTGTTATTAGGAATGAAAGTACAACAGGCATCACCAAAGATAGCACACACACCACCCTTCTCAGCCAATAACATGTCTAATGCTATACGATTTTGGAAGGCCATGAGGTATGTTGCCGCTAGCTGGTCACGTACCGCCTCTAACGACTCAACCGTGTAATTGCCAAGTCGCTGGACATTGTAATGAATATAATTGATGCGATCAACATTTTTGTTGGGAGTTACCCAAATTAGAATACTTTCGAATCCCGCTGAAACCTGATTAGCAAGTTTATACTCATTAGGAACGCCACGGGGGACGCCTATGGCGTCAATATAGGTGGGATCGGAGTTACCCATCCAGGTGTGTGGTGCTTTCTTTTGGCGATGCAAGAACTCCTTCAGGTTTGGAGGTAACCTTATTTCAGCTGTGAGATTCACTGAGGAAACAGAAACAGGAAGTAACAGAGACACCACAGAACACACACCCGCAGCATTTGTGGGCAATCTATCATACAACTTATCACTTCCACACCATAACCAGATGTCAGCTCGGGATAAGGGGTATGGTACCGGAAAGAACATGTTTGATACACACCAGTCAGACGGAATGCTTCCCAATGATGTTCCAGTCCCTTGTAATTTGAGGCAGGTAAAATTTTGGCGTGCTACTGATTTGTCAAAAATAGTTTTTTCTTTGTTCTCTCGGGTAAGTGGGAATATAGAATCGTATTTAGAGCACTTAAAGGTTGGATTGGTGTTTTTTAGGAGGTCCACAATACATTCTTTATCAATTGGGGCCGAAATGATACGGAGTACGGGTCGAAATGATACGGAGTACGGGGCTGGCAGCTTGTTCCGCCATTAACAGCCAATTGTTAGATAACGTTGAAACACCTGTAGTCATTCTAAACCACTCGTCCACTGATGGTTTGCCATGAATTATCTGGACTTTACTCGATCTAGGGGATACAAATGACGGAATCACCTTGCCGGTTGTCGCCTGAGTAATATTGGGGTTTTTACATATCCCCACTGACCAGCATGGATCGTTGTCCGAACACCATACACACAGGTTCAGGAAGCTACACTTTGTGGACGATGAAGTCCAGTCCCCCTCCCTCCACAGAGGTAAAGTGCCTTCCGACTCATTTATCCTGAGATACAAACCAGAATTATCAACAGAAAAATTTGAAACCCTCTTTTGCCATTCTTTAGCTATTTTTGACCAGTCATAAGTACCAGGTGACCAGCGGGTCGACTGATCCATTACAAAGGTGTGTGCCCAATTGCCCCGTGTCCTGGTACGGCCTAGCATCAATATACCATTGGTATCTGTTTCCCCAATCCGAACCTCTTCCATTATTTGTTGAGTATAACGCTGCGTATGGAATAAACATGCGAATTTCGAACGTACCGTTGTAACAAAACCATAGCCTATTGTCATATAATATACTTTGATTTACTGTGTCCTTCCAGTATCTTGTCCGACCCGGGGCACACGGATCATACCTTACCAGCGAAAAATTCCCAAACACTACTTTGGATGGGCGTCTTCTAAGACCTCCATACCGTACTGAGGTTGCAGGTCTTTTAAATCGCTTGTGTACCAATGGTGTCCCTTTCGTTGGAGATGTCAATGTCATTGGAGCCGCATCCGTCGGATTGTAGATTGCCCAACAGGTGTATGACATACACATATGAAGTGCTCCTTCAAAAAATAACAAGAGAAAGATTAAAACAATAAGCAACACTAAGCAAACACATCGTATACAACAGTTCCCTCTCTTGGACTGGGTTAAGCCCAGTCCAGAGCAGGAACTAGGTTTCATGCTTAGATATATGCGTGTCCGGATCCCGGGAGAATCAAAAGTCCCCTTTGGAGGATCCTGTGGTGGAGTGTGTAGTTATGGGTTAGGTGGATCCACAGGTCTAGTCTGGGAATAATGAAACCACTTCTTTCCCTTATGTTCAAGTTGAACCGCCTTTGATGTACGTGCAGTCACTTTGAAGGGACCTGTCCACTTGGGCTCAGACCACTTCCGGGATAGAACTTTGAGGAACGTGGGTTGAAATTGTGGGTTCCTCCTGTGGGTGATCCCGTGCAGCCGCAGTAGTCCCCTCCACCTGTGCAGAAATACTAGATACCAGAGAATGCAATTGAGACCAAACTGCTGCGTGTGAGAGATCGGGTAACGGTACTTCTTCGTACGGGGTGAGTGAGGAACTGGGACCGGGCATCAACCGGCCCGTAAGCAATTCGAATGGGGCAAAATTTGTGGTTTTGTTGATGGTTTGACGGATAGAGAGTAAAGCCAATGGGAGGGCTTGAAGCCAAGACATTTTGGTGTTGTACATTATTTTCACCAATTTCTCTTTCAATGTACGGTTCATTCGTTCAATTTTACCTTGGCTTTGTGGGTGGTAAACACAACCGAAACGATGTTTAAGGCCCAGCATGCTTTCAACCTTCTGTAGGGCCTTACTGTTAAAGTGAGTACCATTATCCGATCTAATGAGTGCAGGAAAACCATGTGAAGGAATATAATGAGTCACTAAAGCCTTAATGACTGCTGTTGAGTCCTCTTTAGCACACGGGTACGCCTCTGGCCAATGAGAGAATGAGTCTACAATGACCAGAAGATATCTTTTCCCGTTTGCTCGTTGAGTCATGTCCGTAAAGTCAATGGTGATCTCAGCCCCTGGCCAGAGGGCTGGATGAAAATCACCAGGTCTGGGTTTAAGGGTCGGTTTGGCGTTAAAAAACATACATGTCTTACAGTCGTTAACGTGCCGCCACACAAGGGAAGACAAGTTTGGGTGCCACCAGTTAGTCAATTTAGTCATCATCGCCTGGGGGCCCACATGAGCAGGTGAGTGGGCCTCCGTCAAGACAGACACAGATAATGGTCCCATGGGAATTACCGGACATCCCGTGGGACCCACCCATACACCATCCACACGTTTCACAGCACCCGCATGCGCCCACACAGTCCGTTCCTCCGGAGAAGCAGACTGCTGGGCTTCCAGAATCACATCCACAGACAAACTCTCATGCACCGGCTCTGAGTGGTGGTGGTCCGATGTCAATACAACCATATTATAAGGATTATCTACCCCGTACCCCGCTATTGATTTTGCTAATTGATCAGCCGCATGATTACCCCTAGATGCAAACGATGTAGATTTGGAGTGACCAGGAACTTTAACAATCGCCAATTGAGACGGAAGTAACATGGCTTCGCGCAAACGCAAAATGATATCTTTGTGTGCAATGATTCGACCTTTGGCCGTGGTGTAAGCATTGCGTTCCCATTCAGGGAGGTCAATGACAGCGGCCGAAACGGCATAAGCCGAGTCACTATAAATAGTAACTGGATGACCTGTTGCGGTCTCCAAGGCCAAACAGAGTGCCAACAGTTCAGCCGCTTGGGCAGACTGGTTAGTGGTCTGTATAGAAGATGCACAAGGCACGAAGTCATCCCCCTTGCTCTCCACTACGGCAGCCGCCGCACGGAGACGTCCTGAATGGTCTTTCCAACAACAACCATCTGTAAACATGATGCGACCAAATGTAAGCGGTTTTGTATTGAGATCAGGCCGAACGTACCTTTGGTGATTAACCCTCATAGCACATTCATGTGGTCCTAGCTGAATGTTATCCGCCATATTGATACCTGTGTGAACGTAATTGATGTTTGGAGCTGTGAGAATACGTAAAAGTCTAGACTGTCGAAGCGATGATAAGGTAAATGCTGATGAAGCCACATACGCCGATGACCCATGATCAGTCAGAACATATATGGGATGTCCCATCACTGTATGAGCTGTTTTAAGAAGCACTTTAGCAAGCCCTGCTGCATAACGAGTACACTCTGGTTGACGAAGCTCAACACCATCTAGTGTTACGCCACAATACATCAATACCCGCCTAGTCGTCGATACCTTCTGAAATAAAACAGCATTTACTGTAGTCGCCGAGTTAGACACATCAAGATGAAAAGGTTTGTCGAAATCAGGGTTGGCCAGGGCAGCCGCAGAGGCCAGTTCTTGAACCAGAGACACAAAGGTTTCATCTGCTTCTTTCCTCCAATCAAGTTGTGCTCTAAGATTCTTAACACCTTTGTCTTTTACCAGAACGCGAAGTGTATGCGTCTTGTCCACATAACATGGTATATAGGTCCTACTGTAGCCACAGAGACCCAGAAATGACAACATGTCTTTGACGGTTTGGGGCCTGGAATGAGACAAAATGGTTTTTCGATGTTCAGGTGACATGGACAGTCCTTTGGCTGACACAACACGGCCTAGAAAAGTTACTTCTCTTCGACAACACCGAAGCTTCTTCTTTGACACTTTGAAACCAATATTATGAAGTTTTAGCAGGACCATCCTAGTGACCGCCAGACAGATTTCAGAAGTGGTTGTCGCAATGCAAAGGTCATCCACATACTGTAAAAGAACAGAGTTTTCAGGTAACGTTAGGTCTTGTAACAGGTCCTTCAGACACTGATTAAAAATACCAGGTGAGTTTTTAAACCCTTGTGGCAGGCGCTGATACTGCATGTGGACACCACGATAGGTGAACGCAAAGTACTGTCTGGCTGAAGGATGCAAAGGTACACAGAAAAAGGCGTTAGCTAGATCAATACAAGTAAACCATTGATACACTGGACTGAGCGAAGTCAACATTCTATGGGGGTCGGGTACTGGTAGGATCGGAGTCAGCGTCGCGTCGTTCACAGGTCTAAGGTCATGTGCCATACGGTAACTCTGTCCATCCGCCTTAAGAACTGGTCGCAATGCCGTGTTCCATCGTGAGTTAGAAAGTTCTATCACACCTGCGTCCCACAGTCCACCTAGAGTGTCTTCCATAACTTTGTCCGCATCTGGAGTCCATCTATATTGTGGCCTGTGGATGATGGCACTCTCATCTATTTTTAACATTACAGGTGGAATTTTAACACAATGTCCTACATCAAATGGTCCTGATGCCCACAATGTGTCCGGAATAGTTTTCAGTAACTCCTCTGTCCGGTGGTGATCAGTCAATTCCCTACCATGTTCTCGAGTCAAGATTTGTTCCTCCAAAATGGAGGAGTTTATCAATGGGGCATGTGGGTCAATCTGATAAGAGTCATGCAATTTGGAATAAGTCAGCCCTGGTAGGTCAGTGGGCTGCCAGTCAGTGACTTTAAGAAGTTTCTTGACCATGGGACCGAGTTGACGAGCTTCGTGACCATGAGACAGAGCCAAAGAAATGTGGGGGTCGGCTGTATCCGACATTTTGTACCACACTTTTTGCGATTCGTCCAAATCAACATATGAAGCTACGCCTTCTGGACCCACAAATATTTTGGTGGATTTCAATTGCCAGGGTGTTCCAAGAACCTTCTGAAAACGGTCTCGATAGACTAAGTCATCATCTGTGTCATAAAACAAAGTACAATGAAAGTCATCCTTGGGCGTATGGTAAGGCCGGAGTGAATCAATGAATGATTTCCACTGGTGATAAACAAACAACAGTTCCCCAGTGGCCGGAGTTTCAGGCTCAAGACATGACCAATAGATTGTTGCTACCTCGGTGTCTTGTTGCAAGGGACACATCAACCATTGTCCACATGTTCGTACTTGTTGCGAACACGGAATCTTTGCACCATTTGGTAAAGTCACTGTGAGGCCATCCGGCCCACATAAGATGGTAGCTCCAATAGACATCAACAAGTCTCTTCCCATTAAATTCACAGGTGTTTGGGGTGAATGGACGTAGGAATGAAATAGAGTCTGTTTTAGGTGGGGTATTTCCGTTTGCAGCGGTCTGGTAATAGGCAGAGCTTGAGGTGATCCCGAGAAGCCGACCAAAGTTATGGTTGAAGAGGAGAGACAACCGGCTGTGAGCGGCATGTTCAAAGATGAGTATGTTGCTCCCGTGTCCACCAAAGCTGATGTTTGAACGCCGTTGATTCTCATATGAAGCATTGGGTCTGCCGTTCCCCTGCTTACCGAGCCTCTCGGGCACCCCTATTCGGAGTGTGGAGGATCCCATGGACTGTGAGGATCATCTCCACCCTGGTAATATTGTCCAGTTGACTGAGCTGGCTGCTGTGACCGCCATGGTCTGCCAGTGCCTCTTTCTCCTCCGCGCGTGGGCCGCTGTTGATGTGGTGGCCCCCCCTGTTGTGTTGGGGGTTGCCGCGGGTACTGTCGCTGACTGGGACACTCATGTCTCCAGTGTCCAGGACGGCCACATGTAAAACAGTTGTCTTGTTGGCCCGGTCTCGAGTACCCTTTTCCCCGGCCACCAGAGAAACCACCCCTGCGACCACCGTATCCATCATGGAACTGACCACCATTTCGAGCCCGACCATGGCCCTGGAACATCTGGGCAGATTGGTTTGTCTTTTCCTGTTTAGATTTTTTGGATTCACTATAAAATTTGGAAAGTTGTAATTTTACCAGAGCAGAATTCATATTTAGCGACTCGGCTTTTTCTTTTACCTTCTCGTTATCATACATCTTACAATGGTGAGACAGGTGACGTTTAAACCTTGGTTCATCACCAGTCAACAAGTCAGGGTCCTTTTTCAACTCCTTTTTCACAGGTTCTGGAAGACCCTCGACAACAGCTGTTCGGAATAAGAGGATATTATCTAATCTGCCCGATGGGTGTCGGCCGGTACTATCTATCCAGGCATTTATGCACTTTTCATAGTGTACCGGACCTCCCACTCCATCGATGTATGGAAACACGGTTGGAGCCATGTCATGGGATCTTGGGAAGGTATTTTTAATTGCCGTAAATAAGGCGCCCGATACCTGGGACAATGGGGTTTCGTGTGGGTACCTGATAGTTTCTGCTTCCTCCTCTATCATTTGTAATTGATGATGAGAGCAGGAAGCTGATATGGCCTGTCTCATGTCACCAAGCGCACAATTCTGTCCGCTCATTAGGGCCAAAAACTTCATCAGCCATGTACTTCCTCCATTTGCCATTGGAGGGAGTTGGTCAGCCAATGTAGCCACATCTCTAAGACCAAGAGGTTCAAATATCATTTCTTCTCCCTGAGGGCGGAGGGGATACATACCTCCAGATGTAGCTTGTACCCGCTTTGCGCTGGGCTTTGGTTTTGGCGCGGCCGTCTTGTCTGGTGTCTCTTTTGCCCCATTGTTACGTGGGCGAAGGGCGTAATGAGATCCCAAATCTGGTAGAGCCTGTTTATACATGTCCACACTCTCATTCTCCTGTTCACCTGCAATGTCTGAATCATTATCTGAGTTATAGTCTGATTGTCGATTCGCGTCCTCAAACAGTATAAGATTGTCAGTCAAGTCATCTTTTCCTTTTTTCCTACCTTTCTTTATTTCATTTTTCTGTCGAGTCCCTTTGGTCATTTCTTTTTCATCATTGTCCTCTCGGTCAGTCAAGTCAACTCAGGATCGTTCTGTCCTATCTTTCGCGTGTTCGAGATTACATGCTTTTCCTATGAGGCCTTTTGCCTCGGAGGACATAGCTTCCTCCTCATTCTCAACGTCAAGGATCAATCGTCCACCTAAAGTCATTGGTGCTTGTATGGGTATACCGTGAGGTTTTAATGGAGCTTTATTATTCAGTGGAGGCGCTGAAGGTACAAGAGTCAAAGTTGGTTCGATCTAGGTGGGGGCCCTCACCGCAGCCAAAGCTATTGACGCAATTACCAGGTTGTGTATTGCCAATCTATGCTGTTTCAACTCCTCCTCCTTTCTCAGTATCGACCCCCGCCTCCACCTCCACACCTCCTCTTTTCTCCTTCGGAGTTCCACCTCCTTAGCTGTGACGTCATGCTCTACTTTCCGCAAAGCAATGGACAAGTTATTCATATTCCATTCATGCTTTTGACCTACAAAATGTACATTTTCTTTTAAAGTACTAAATTGTTTCACCAACTCGCGTCTTATTTTTGGTTGTTTTTTTAACTTGAACACCACTCAGAACCTGTGCTTCCACATCTGCATACAAAATTGTCAATTCATTCCATTCTCCACATTCTCCCGCACTCTCACATCCTTCCATTTTCACCAATTCAATCTAGATCAAGTCTCCGGATAAATTTGGAATTTTAGTATGTTCAATTCTAGGAATTATTGTTACTTTTTTTTTTTTTTTTTTTTAGAATCAATTCTAGGAATCAAACATCTGTGGACCCAGTCGTTTCCCTGCTGAAGACTTTAAAATAACTCCTGCATACAACTCTTTCCGGAATCTCTTGTTCCTTTGTTTCATACGACCGTTTTCTCTATCTCAAAACGACCGTTCTGGGATCGTCATTAATTCCGACTCTAGATATATTACAACCTTTTCGGAATCTCCTATTCCCGATATCCCCTTTCTATAGTCACTTCTCCATGATTTAAAAATCCAATAGCAGAATTTTAACGTTTCAGTAATAGGTATTCTGCTTACCTTTCAGTTGATGAGGCGCCTGTCGGAGAAGTCCCAAGAGAAAGGTCTCACGCTCGCCGGCGCTCCCTCACGTTCGCTGACGTGGTTAACTTTTCCTTATTCCCACGTTCGCTGACGTGTTTTAACTTTTCCTTATTCCCACGTTCGCTGACGTGTTTAACTTTTATTTATTCCAACGTTCGTTGACGTGTTTCGATAACCGCGACTCCACGTTCGCCGACGTGTTTTAGAGTCCGCGGCTGGCCTTAACCCATATGTCTACGCAGTCTCCTCCCTGGTTCACGGACGGAATTATCGGCCTTAACCCCTATCTGTCTACGCAACCGACTCACGGACTGGGTCACCAAAACTGTTAGACTATAAATATTTTACCTGACTCCAATTCCTTAACTCTGTAGTCTCCAGTCTAACAATGGAGCGTGTTCAGCATCGGAGGAGACAAACCAGGGTTGAGCGAGTTTATCCACAGATGATTTATTCCATTCAAATTGATTCATACAGAGCTCCGGGTCTCCCTCCCATAGAATAAGCCCGCTGAGTGTTGATGTCCCAAAGCGGAGGATGGAAAAGACATTGTCCAAACCCGCGTTTGCCCAGTTATAGTCCAACAAAAATGCATATTCATTCGCTGATTAATAATGAGATGTGGGCTGGTCCAGGGCTGCTGTGAGGGGGGGGTTCTCTGGGCTCCACATCTTCCAGCCTTGAATCCACATCATCCAGACCTCTGTCTCCGCTGGTCCTATAAAGTCCCGACCCTCCGCCCTGCTCTTTGTTCCTCTGCCCTTTGAAGTCCTCCATCTGGTCTCTTATCAGTGTGGATCCCACCTTGAAATAAGAATCTCAGGAAGAGCCTTTTGTTAACATTATAGTTGAGGAGTCTCAGACCCATCCTTCTGTTCATATTGTATTTGAGTTGGGAACCAGTGGAATGAGTAAAATGTGATATCAAAATGAAACAGCTATACTAAAAAGAATGAGTAAAATATGATATCAAAATGAAACAGCTATACTAAAAAGAATGAGTAAAATATGATATCAAAATGAAACAGCTATAGTAAAAAGAATGAGTAAAATATGTCATATTCTTTACCACTCAACGAATCATAATTAACCACGTATATGCAACTGACCTAATGGACAACCCATTGCCCCCCGGACACATTGCCTATGGGGATGGATCATCATCAAAAACCCTGGATGGAGAAAAACACAACGTATATGCCGTGGTGACTCAAAAAGACAACCTCAAGACAGGACGACTCCCCGGCGACTGGTCTGCACAAGCCGCAGAAATAGTGGCACTGACAGAGGCATGTAGACTATTCCTAGAACAAGACGTGACGGTGGAAAGACACAGCCCAATCCCTGCTGAATTCCTAAGAGAAATGCAAAATCATGCCCCAGAAAAAGAGAAACTGCAATGGGAAACAAAAGGAGCCACTCAACACAAGAACGGACTCTATGCAGTAGAAAACAAGCCATGCGTCCCACGATCATTGTTTGAAGTAATTGCCAAATTGAGCCATGGGAGGAGCCATGTCTCAACAGAAGGGATGATCAGTACAGTACAACAAACAATGCATGTTCCCAGAGGTCTCCAAACTTACTTCAATTTTTTTGCAGAAACTGTCTAAACTGCTGTAGACACAACTCTCAAGGCAATGAACGACCCAAGCATGGAACAAGGCAAACAGGAACATATCCCTTCGAGCTTCTGAACATGGATTTCATCAAACTGAACCAAAGTGCTGGACTCGTCGAACAAACCATTAGAACAGTAAAACTCAGACTCAGAAAAACCATGGAAGATACAGGAAAACCATGGCAAGAATGCCTGAGCCTGGTAGAAACGTACATGAGAATCATTCCAACAGCACAGGGATGCACACCATTTGAGGCAGTGAAAGACAGACCCTTCCACTGAACAATGTGGGAAAAAGATCTGGTGGTAGAAGAGAAAAGGGAAACAGAATCCCTCACTAAGTGGTTATGCAAAATGTTCCAAGAAAGAACTGTGATGAATGCAAAATAATCTGCCGACATCTTCTCTGTCTCCCACAGAGGAGGTCCTGTCCCCAGGAGACCTGGTACTCGTCAAGGTGATAAAAAGAAAGTGCTGGTCTTCTCCACGTTGGGACGGACCTCATCGTGTGATTTTGGCCATCATCATCACCGCTCTGTGTTCAACCACATGGGGGGAACGTACCAGAACCTTGGTACACTCCCACTGGAGGAGAATGCCCCACTAGCTGGTTCAGGAAACGATCAGGGGCCCCCAGATCTGCATCCCATCAACCAAGACACCAATCGTCGTTCAAGTCCCTTTGCTCAGCCTACAGCTTACTCACTTGGGATTACACAGGACTGACTCCAGTTATTTTTATTGGTACCTACAAGCTCCCAGAGTCTGAGTGGTCTGGCCAGACACCTTGGACCAGGTCCTCCTCCATACAGGCTACAAAACCATCACATGGCCCCTTTCCAAAGAAGCTACCACCATGACCGCTAACTTCACCAAGTTAGCCACCACCATCAAAGATGGTAAACATATGCTAGACCTTACGACCAATATCCAAAAAAAAGGCTGTATCAACCTATGCCTCCGACCGGACCGACCAGGAAAAGGCCCCCTCTTTACTATCACCATCCGCACTACTAGTCCAGCCATGGTCCCCAAAGTGATTGGTGTGAACCCCTTCGTACAACCATCCGCCACACGCCTACTCAAAATCCGTCCGGCAGGAACACCTAAGCCTGAGTAGATACACCTTATTCTCGCCCATGTCCAAACACAGGAAGAAAACGACTACAACCTGATGATGAGGAACAGTTGGTACAGATACACCGCACTCACAGCCCGCGCCACAACCAATGAGTTGTTATGTCTGTTCCCTCATGCCTACTGCCGTAGCCCAACCACAGCTATGGTCCAACCGACAGAACGAAGAACTCGCCAACCTCACCTACAACTGTATCCTGGGTAATCTGAGAGAATCCTTCCAGCAAAGCTCGACCGCCTACATACCATGGTCGCAGTACCATTAGCAGCTACAGTCAATACCGCAACGTATGTCCAGTGCAACAACCGAACAGACTGTTATCCATCCTGTTTCAACTTCAGCGGACCGGATCCGAAGACCCCTTTGGACCAAGTTCACGTCACCAGGTGCGCCGAGATCAGACACATTCCTTCCCAATCATGGACAGTACTGGACCAAATATGGTGGCTCTGCGAATGGCAACTGTATATGATCATCCCCACCAATATAACTGGGGTCTGTGTCCCTACATCTGCATCCGACCACACGTACGTTCTAACAGCAGACTCGATTCCAACTGTCGACGCCAACCCACATCTACCCACCAGGCGTCAACGACGGAGCTTTGATTTCTTCCCCCATGATTCAGTTTGGGGCTCGGATGTCCCCCTCTAATACAAACACTGGTCAGTCTCCTCCAAAATCATGATGGCGGTATTCCCCAGGGTAGGAACAGCGAAGAACACCCTACGTCTGGAAACCATTGACTACAGATTCCAGGCCCGACACTAATCAATTACTTGTTGCCCTGCAAATGACTGAAACGTATCTGTCCAAAGTCTTAGGGACAACTGTCAGTTTTGCCTGTATTTAAGACACACTCACTGGTCATTCGACTAGAGTTGCAGTAACATCGCAGTGAACAGGAGCCCACTGTAGGAACTCTCTGTCCACTTTGCAGTCTGGTCATACATATTTTCTATTTAAATTTATCTCACTCTTTCTTAGCCTGCTCCTGAAGTTGTATTTTCAGACCTAACAAACATTTCAGTTTTTTTGCCCTAATGTGCGTTTCATGCGCTGAAAATCATGTTTTGGCCAAGTATCATAGTTTTCACTATAACTTAACCTAACCCTAACCCTAACCCTAACTTTCATCACTTAGAAAGATATCAAATGAAAAACCTACTTAATTTGGATGATTATACACTATATACACAGTAACTATGTGCCTCTGAGTGTTTGTTTCGCAGCAGGGGAACATTTCAGTTTTTATTGCCTTAACGTGCGTTTCATGCGCTGAAAATCACGTTTTGGCCAAGTATCATAGTTTTCACTATAACTTAATTTCTAGCACTTAGAATGATGCTAAATGCAATACTTACTTGAATTGGATGATTTTACACTATAGACACAGTAACTATGTGCCTCTGACAGTTTGTTTCGCAGCAGGGGAACATTTCAGTTTTTATTGCCTTAACGTGCGTTTCATGCGCTGAAAATCACGTTTTGGCCAAGTATCATAGTTTTCACTATAACTTAATTTCTAGCACTTAGAATGATGCTAAATGCAATACTTACTTGAATTGGATGATTTTACACTATAGACACAGTAACTATGTGCCTCTGGCAGTTTGTTTCGCAGCAGGGGAACATTTCAGGTTTTATTGCCTTAACGTGCGTTTCATGCGCTGAAAATCACGTTTTGGCCAAGTATCATAATTTTCACTATAACTTAATTTCTATCACTTAGAATGATGCCAAATGAAAAACTTACTTGAATTGGACAATAATACACTATATACACAGTAACTATGTGTCTCTGACAGTTTGTTTCGCAGCAGGGGAACATTTCAGTTTTTATTGCCTTAACGTGCGTTTCATGCGCTGAAAATCACGTTTTGGCCAAGTATCATAGTTTTCACTATAACTTAATTTCTAGCATTTAGAATGATGCAAAATGAAAAACCTACTTAATTTGGATGATTATACACTATATACACAGTAACTATGTGCCTCTGAGTGTTTGTTTCGCAGCAGGGGAACATTTCAGTTTTTATTGCCTTAACGTGCGTTTCATGCGCTGAAAATCACGTTTTGGCCAAGTATCATAGTTTTCACTATAACTTAATTTCTAGCACTTAGAATGATGCTAAATGCAATACTTACTTGAATTGGATGATTTTACACTATAGACACAGTAACTATGTGCCTCTGGCAGTTTGTTTCGCAGCAGGGGAACATTTCAGGTTTTATTGCCTTAACGTGCGTTTCATGCGCTGAAAATCACGTTTTGGCCAAGTATCATAATTTTCACTATAACTTAATTTCTATCACTTAGAATGATGCCAAATGAAAAACTTACTTGAATTGGACAATAATACACTATATACACAGTAACTATGTGTCTCTGACAGTTTGTTTCGCAGCAGGGGAACATTTCAGTTTTTATTGCCTTAACGTGCGTTTCATGCGCTGAAAATCACGTTTTGGCCAAGTATCATAGTTTTCACTATAACTTAATTTCTATCACTTAGAATGATGCTAAATGCAAAACTTACTTGAATTGGACTATTTTACACTATATACACAGTAACTATGTGTGTCTGACAGTTTGTTTCGCAGCAGGGGGACATTTCAGTTTTTATTGCTAACGTGCGTTTCATGCGCTGAAAATCATGTTTTGGCCGAGTATGATAGTTTTCACTATAACTTAATTTCTATCACTTAGAATGATGCTAAATGAAAAACTTACTTGAATTGGACGATAATACACTATATACACAGTAACTATATGTCTCTGACAGTTTGTTTCGCAGCAGGGGAATATTTCAGTTTTTATTGCCTTAACGTGCGTTTCATGCGCTGAAAATCACGTTTTGGCCAAGTATCATAATTTTCACTATAACTTAATTTCTATCACTTAGAATGATGCCAAATGAAAAACTTACTTGAATTGGACAATTATACACTATATACACAGTAACTTTGTGTCTCTGACAGTTTGTTTCGCAGCAGGGGAACATTTCAGTTTTTATTGGCTTAACAAGTGCGTTTCATGCGCTGAAAATCACGTTTTGGCCAAGTATCATAGTTTTCATTATAACTTAATATCTAGCCATTAGAATGATGCCAAATGAAAAACTTATTAAATTATAAAATTTGATGATATTACACTATGTCATTTGTGTCTCTGACATTTTTACACAGTTTTACAAGTTATGACTCCAGACTCTTAATTTACAATTCTGCCTTTATGGATACATTGCATCACCACCCCTTGAGTGGATCTCTTACCTCTCACTGTCTTTCACTTACCTTCATTCAGCATGTAGGTGTCAGATCACCTTGTACCTAATATCTATTCATATTACCTCACCCGAAGTTATTACACAGAAGGGATTGTGTTGTGTTACCCCAAGTTTAGAGTCCCAACGGATGTGGGAAACTTACAGCGTCTGTCTGCCAGAGAGCAGCAGCTGGAACCGATTGTGACCAGGGTGGCATGGGTCCCTGATCATGTCCCTGGCTCTGCTGAGGTAACGAGGGCTGGCAATGTCTTCCGGTGAGGGCAGAGTAGCCGACGTTCTTCTGCGTAGTGGTGATACCTTTCTAAATAGCCTTTTTGTCTGCTGCCGTTCTTCCCGCGTACCACCAAATGTGCTTTTTATGTGCTTATAAGCACGTTTTGGTCGAATATGAAAGTTTTCAAGTGTGCACTTGACCCTAGATGACCTGGAGAGTGACAGTTACTCCTGAAGTTGAACCTCTTTTCATCGCACAATACAAGGAAAAAATTGCAAACCCTGTTAGCCAGCCTTTCTTATATTTCTCGAGGCGAACAAACAATTGCAAGGCCAACTAGTTAGTCTTTCTTACATTCCACCATCTTTTAATTCAATTGTAAAACCAGTTTGGCTAGTCTACCTTGCATTCTACGATCTTAAAAAACAAAGTTAAACCAGTATGACCACATGGTGCGACAAGAATAAACAATTATTAAGCCAGTTAGCCAGTCCATCCCACAATTCCCTCCTTTTGTGTCTGTGAAAATATTGAAATATTGAAGTGGCTGTTTCCATGAGCCAGAGAAGAACCAGTCAAGCCATCCTCGTTGTGGAACCGGATCTCCGGTCACAGCTCTCTGCATGTTCCTAATAGCCTGCAGGGCATCATGGACCGAGCAGGACATGCCGGCAGGGATGAAGGGGCAGCACGAGTCTCCCACCATGAAACACACACAGCCCCGCTGGGTGGCCACTCCGTCAAGAGCAGGGCAGCCCTGGAAAATCACCTGGGCCATAGCGGCTACCCAGCCTGACTGATGCGCCGACACAGGCCCGGAACCTGCCTTCAATGGTCTTCAAATGCAGGGCGTTCCTTGCCGCTCCCACTCAAGGGAACTGAGCCATTAGGATTTTGGATGAGACTGACCAGTATTTGTGTTTGAGGGACACATCTGAGCCACACACTGGATCATGGTCGTGAGCTCCGTCAATAATGTGCCCAAATGGAGGTCATTGATTCGGGAATAACAGAACTTCTGAAGATCCCTAGATGATTATTTTTATACATAATAATCAAAAATACATCCCCATCGTCAATGGATACAATTTTTCGGGTAAATTCACCAACCAGAACAAACTGGGCCTGGTTCTAATACAACCACTATTTTAATCGCAGAATGCCTGTTTTGGACACTGTTTATGGTGGGAAAATAGCTCCAGAACCATCCTGGATCATTATTTTTACACAGAATAGTGAAAATACATCCATCTACACATTCAACACTAATTATGGGTAGAAGCACCAACCAGAACCGACTGGGCCTGGTTCTAATACGACCTCTTTTTTAATCGCAAAATGCCTGTTTTGGACAATGTTTATGGTGGGAAACATTATTTTTATAGAAAATAGTGAAACTACATCCACCCACTCAATCAACACAAATTCTGGGTAAATACACCAACCAGAACCGATTGGGCCTTGTTCTAATACAACCACTATTTTTATCGCAAAATGTTTTGGACACTATTGACGGTGTGAAATATTCCCAGAACATCCCTGCATCTTTAATTTTACACATAATAGTGAAAATGCATCCATCCACACAATTGACACTAAATCTGGGTAAAAGCGGCAACCAGAACCGACTGGGCCCGGTTCTAATTCAACCACCGTGCAAAATAAAGATCCATTGGAGGTTTTTGATTCTTGTGTAAAAAAAGCCCCAAAACATCCCTACATGATTATTTTTAAACAGAATAGTAAAATATACATCCCCATCCTCTTTGGACACAAGTTTCGGATATAAACAGCAACCAGAACCGAGACTACCCAGTTATAATGCAACTATCCATTGTTCCTGCCTGCCTAAAATCTGCCACCATCATTCCTGTCCCCAAAAAGGCCAACCATCTGCAGCTTGAACGATTACAGGCCTGTTGCTCTCACGCCTGTGATCATGAAGTGCTTTGAAAAGTTGGTGGCCCGACACATCAGAAGGACAATCCCCCCCTCAGTTGACCCTCACCAGTTTGCTTATAGAGAAAACAGGTCCACTGAGGATGCTATCGCTGTGGCTCTTCACACAGCACTGAGCCACCTGGAGCACCGGGGGAACTATGTGACGATGCTTTTCATAGACTATAGCTCAGCCTTTAACACCATCAAGCCGGACATCCTGAAGGACAAACTCTACCACCTTGGACTATCCTCTTCAATCTGCTGCTGGGTAAAGAACTTCTTGACTGGTCGACCACAAACTGTCAGAATGGGTCCACACCTCTCTTCCGCCATTACACTGAACACTGGCTCACCACAAGGCTGTGTACTGAGTCCTGTCCTGTACTCCTTGTACACATACGACTGCACACCAGCCCACCAGTCAAACTCTATCATCAAATTCGCCGATGACACCACTGTGATCGGACTCATCTCAGGCGGGGATGAGTCAGCTTACAGAGACGAGGTCGACGAACTGTCTTCTTGGTGCTCGGCGAACAATCTTACACTAAATACCGCAAAGACTAAAGAAATAATCCTGGACTTTCGCAAGCGCAGCACAGACCTGGCCCCACTCCTCATTAACGGAGTATGTGTAGACAGGGTCCAATCCTTCAAATTTCTGGGAGTCCACGTCACGGATAGGCTCTCCTGGTCCACAAACACCACAGTGTTAGTAAAGAAGGCCCAGAAACGACTCCACTTTCTCAGGGTACTGAGAAGGGACAAATTGGACACCAAGCTTCTGGCAACCTTCTACAGAGCCACTGTGGAGAGCATCCTGACTTACGGCATTACAGTGTGGTATACCGGAAGCACGGCAGCAGACAAAAAAGCCATACAGAGGGTGATAAACACTGCCCAGAAGATCGGCGGCTGCTCTCTGCCATCACTAGAAGACATTGCCAACCCCCGATACCTTAGAAGAGCCGGGTCCATTGTTGGAGACCCATACCACCCTGGACACGGCCTGTTCCAGTTGCTTCCATCTGGCAGACGCTACAGGTCCTACAAAGCACGGACAAACAGGCTCAAGGACAGCTTTTTCCCAACAGCCATCAGGTCTCTGAACCTGCAGCAACACGTGACGTGACGACTACACATATCCCTACTATGAAATTAAGTCAAGTCGAAATGAAGTAACAGGAAGGTCGTTTGGCGCAGATCTGCCTTCCAAAGGCTGACTGAGGGAGGGTAAGTATAAAGACTGAGAGGTAAGTGATCCACCTTATTCTTGTTGGCATCGGTGAGGCATCTTGCAGTCGCCGCAAAATGGCGCTCAAGGCGGAGAGCTAACAAGTATGAATATGTCATAAATAAATGTCATAAATGTGTCTGGCCTGGGAAGACGAACTTGTGGAGAAGCACTATACAATTTCGTCATACGCTGCTGAGGGTATGATGACTACTAGGCTTTTTGTCAAGTCAATGATGACGACAATGCCTATGTCTGATTTTCATTTTTTCATTTTTTCAACTACTATTTTTTATCACAAAATGCATGTTTTGGAGACTATTTATGGTAGTAAATACCCCTAGAACCATCCTGGATCTTTATTTTTAGACAGAATAGTGAAAATACATCCACCTACACAATCAACACTAACTCTGGGTAAAAGCACCAACCAGAACCGACTGGGCTTGGTTCTACTACAACCAACATGCAAAATAAAGTGCCCAAATGGAGGTCATTTATTCGGGCATAGAAGAACTTCTGAACATCCCTAGATGATAATTTTTATACAGAATAGTCAAAAGTACAACCCCATTCCTATTGGACACACGTTAAGGGGGTATACACAAACCAGAACCGACTGGGCCTGGTTCTAATACAACCACTATTTTTGTCGCAAAATGCATGTTTTTGACACTATTTCTGGTGGGAAATAGTCTCAGAACATCCCTGGATCTTTATTCTTACAGAGAATAGTGAAAATACATCAAACCCACACAATCGACACTAATTGTGGGTAAAGCACCAACCAGAACCGACTGGGCCTGGTTCTAAACAACCACTTGTAAATAAAGTGCCCAAATTGAGGTCATTGATTAGGGCATAACAGAACTTCTGAACATCCCTAGAATATTATTTTTATAAAGAATAATAAAAAATACATCCCCATAATCATTGGACACAATTTCTGGGTAAAAACACGAACCAGAACCGACTGGGCGTGGTTCTAATACAACCACTACTTTAACCGCAAAATGCCTGTTTTGGACACTGTTTGTGGTGGGAAATAGCTCCAGAATCATCCTGGATCATTATTGTTATACAAAATAGTGAAAATACATCCACTCACACAATTAACACAAATTCTGGGTAAAAGCACCAACCAAAACCGACTGGGCCTGTTTCTAAACCACCACTTGTAAATAAAGTGACCAAATGAAAGTAATTCATTCGGGCATAACAGAACTTCTGAACATCGCTAGATGATTACTTCTATACAGAATAGTCAAGTATACATCCCCATCATTATTGGACACAAGTTTCGTATACAAACACCCACCAGAACCGACTGGACCCTGTTATAATGCAGCCACTATTTTGTATCGCAAAATGCATGTTTTGGACACTATTTATGGAGGGAAATAGCCCCGGAACTGTCCTGGATCTTTATTTTTAGACAGAATAGTGAAAATACATCTACCCACACAATGGATACTATATCTGGGTAAAAGCACCAACCAGAACCGACTGGGCCTGGTTCTTAAAAACCACCACTTGTAAATAAAGTGCCCAAATTGAGGTCATTGATTCGGGCGTAACAAAACTTCTGAACATCCCTAGAGGATTATTTTTATACAGAATAATCAAAAATACATCCTTATCATCATTGGACACAATTTCAGGGTAAAAACACCAACCAGAATCGCCTGGGCCTGGTTCTAATACAACCACTATTTTAATCGCAAAATGCCTGTTTTGGACACTTTTTATGGTGGGAAATAGCTCCAGAATCACCTAGAATGATGCCAATGAAAGACTTACATGGATAGGACGATTTTACACTATATACACAGGAACTATGTGTCTCTGACAGTTTGTTTGGCAGCAGGGGAACTTTTCAGTTTTTATTGCCTTAATGTACTTTTCATACCCTGAAAATCACGTTTTGGCCAAGTATGATTGTTTTCATTGTAACTTAATTTTTAGCAATGAGAATAATGCCAAATGGATAACTTACTTGAATTGGACGATTTTACACTATATACACAGTAACTATGTGTCTCTGACAGTTTTTTTGGCAGCAGGGGAATATGTAAGATTAGACAAAGTATCTTTGCAAATGCTTGTTCATATTGTATAAGTTTTTGTGAGTATAACAGCATTGTAGTCATCCTTACGGCTGACATAGCAGCATAAACACCCAACTGTCTGACTGAATAAACAATCTTAGTCTTGTGATTGGGGTGACATGTCAGCACAAATATTCAACTGTCTGACACTGATCAATTACTTTTTGCCCTGAAAATGACTGAAATGTATCTGTCCAAAGTCCTAGTGACAACTGTCAGTTTTTCCTGTATTTAAGACACACACACTGGTCATTCGACTAGAGTTTCAGGAACATCGCGTTGAACAGGACCCTACTGTAGGAACTCTCACTGTCCACTTTGCAGTCTGGTAATAAACTAATTGGTCCGGGACCAATGAAAGTAGAACAAGAATTAGCAAAGGCATTATAGTCTTGGTCTGTTAATAGAGTCAGGGACTTAACTAAGACAAAGTCAGGGACTTTTGGTCTTTGTGTGTTCAGAGATATTGGGTTAATCACAAAGTGGAGATCAATTTCGGGTAATTTAGAAAATAATTGTTGTTTAAACTATTAAGTAAGTGATTAATATGGGTCAGAAAGCAACAAAAGGGATGGGTTTATTGTCAGACTGCAAAATGAAAATCGGAGAGTTACCGGGACGAGATATCATGGTCCAGCTTGGGCTAAGCCTAGTGGCCACCCAAAATGGCCTCCGACCCAGGGAATTACAGACCAAAAATATCTTCCACACCACCACATCTAACAGCTTCTACTCTCTCGACATTGTCGGGAATGATTCTGCCAAGGTAGCTGAAAGTCTAAGAGAACAGTCTGAAGATATCTGCCCAGCAGCCCCAGGACAGGAACAACAAACATGGCCATTACATGTCACCCTGAAGTTCATGGGAGACCGGACGACAAGTGGTTAAACCAATTCTCACAGTTGCCCACTCAACGAATCATAATTAACCACGTAAATGCAACTGACCTAATGGACAACCCATTGCCCCCCGGACACATTGCCTATGGGGATGGATCATCATCAAAAACCCTGGATGGAGAAAAACACAACGTATATGCCGTGGTGACTCAAAAAGACAACCTCAAGACAGGACGACTCCCCGGCGACTGGTCTGCACAAGCCGCAGAAATAGTGGTACTGACAGAGGCATGTAGACTATTCCTAGAACAAGACGTGACGGTGGAAAGACACAGCCCAATCCCTGCTGAATTCCTAAGAGAAATGCAAAATCATGCCCCAGAAAAAGAGAAACTGCAATGGGAAACAAAAGGAGCCACTCAACACAAGAACGGACTCTATGCAGTAGAAAACAAGCCATGCGTCCCACGATCATTGTTTGAAGTAATTGCCAAATTGAGCCATGGGAGGAGCCATGTCTCAACAGAAGGGATGATCAGTACAGTACAACAAACAATGCATGTTCCCAGAGGTCTCCAAACTTACTTCAATTTTTTTGCAGAAACTGTCTAAACTGCTGTAGACACAACTCTCAAGGCAATGAACGACCCAAGCATGGAACAAGGCAAACAGGAACATATCCCTTCGAGCTTCTGAACATGGATTTCATCAAACTGAACCAAAGTGCTGGACTCGTCGAACAAACCATTAGAACAGTAAAACTCAGACTCAGAAAAACCATGGAAAATACAGGAAAACCATGGCAAGAATGCCTGAGCCTGGTAGAAACGTACATGAGAATCATTCCAACAGCAGAGGGATGCACACCATTTGAGGCAGTGAAAGACAGACCCTTCCACTGAACAATGTGGGAAAAAGATCTGGTGGTAGAAGAGAAAAGGGAAACAGAATCCCTCACTAAGTGGTTATGCAAAATGTTCCAAGAAAGAACTGTGATGAATGCAAAATAATCTGCCGACATCTTCTCTGTCTCCCACAGAGGAGGTCCTGTCCCCAGGAGACCTGGTACTCGTCAAGGTGATAAAAAGAAAGTGCTGGTCTTCTCCACGTTGGGACGGACCTCACCGTGTGATTTTGGCCATCATCATCACCGCTCTGTGTTCAACCACATGGGGGGAACGTACCAGAACCTTGGTACACTCCCACTGGAGGAGAATGCCCCACTAGCTGGTTCAGGAAACGATCAGGGGCCCCCAGATCTGCATCCCATCAACCAAGACACCAATCGTCGTTCAAGTCCCTTTGCTCAGCCTACAGCTTACTCACTTGGGATTACACAGGACTGACTCCAGTTATTTTTATTGGTACCTACAAGCTCCCAGAGTCTGAATGGTCTGGCCAGACACCTTGGACCAGGTCCTCCTCCATACAGGCTACAAAACCATCACATGGCCCCTTTCCAAAGAAGCTACCACCATGACCGCTAACTTCACCAAGTTAGCCACCACCATCAAAGATGGTAAACATATGCTAGACCTTACGACCAATATCCAACAAAAAGGCTGCATTAACCTATGCCTCCGACCGGACCGACCAGGAAAAGGCCCCCTCTTTACTATCACCATCCGCACTACTAGTCCAGCCATGGTCCCCAAAGTGATTGGTGTGAACCCCTTCGTACAACCATCCGCCACACGCCTACTCAAAATCCGTCCGGCAGGAACACCTAAGCCTGAGTAGATACACCTTATTCTCGCCCATGTCCAAACACAGGAAAAAAACGACTACAACCCGATGATGAGGAACAGTTGGTACAGATACACCGCACTCACAGCCCGCGCCACAACCAATGAGTTGTTATGTCTGTTCCCTCTTGCCTACTGCCGTAGCCCAACCACAGCTATGGTCCAACCGACAGAACGAAGAACTCGCCAACCTCACCTACAACTGTATCCTGGGTAATCTGAGAGAATCCTTCCAGCAAAGCTCGACCGCCTACATACCATGGTCGCAGTACCATTAGCAGCTACAGTCAATACCGCAACGTATGTCCAGTGCAACAACCGAACAGACTGTTATCCATCCTGTTTCAACTTCAGCGGACCGGATCCGAAGACCCCTTTGGACCAAGTTCACGTCACCAGGTGCGCCGAGATCAGACACATTCCTTCCCAATCATGGACAGTACTGGACCAAATATGGTGGCTCTGCGAATGGCAAGTGTATATGATCATCCCCACCAATACAACTGGGGTCTGTGTCCCTACATCTGCATCCGACCACACGTACGTTCTAACAGCAGACTCGATTCCAACTGTCGACGCCAACCCACATCTACCCACCAGGCGTCAACGACGGAGCTTTGATTTCTTCCCCCATGATTCAGTTTGGGGCTCGGATGTCCCCCTCTAATACAAACACTGGTCAGTCTCCTCCAAAATCATGATGGCGGTATTCCCCAGGGTAGGAACAGCGAAGAACACCCTACGTCTGGAAACCATTGACTACAGATTCCAGGCCCGACACTAATCAATTACTTGTTGCCCTGCAAATGACTGAAACGTATCTGTCCAAAGTCTTAGGGACAACTGTCAGTTTTGCCTGTATTTAAGACACACTCACTGGTCATTCGACTAGAGTTGCAGTAACATCGCAGTGAACAGGAGCCCACTGTAGGAACTCTCTGTCCACTTTGCAGTCTGGTCATACATATTTTCTATTTAAATTTATCTCACTCTTTCTTAGCCTGCTCCTGAAGTTGTATTTTCAGACCTAACAAACATTTCAGTTTTTTTGCCCTAATGTGCGTTTCATGCGCTGAAAATCATGTTTTGGCCAAGTATCATAGTTTTCACTATAACTTAACCTAACCCTAACCCTAACCCTAACTTTCATCACTTAGAATGGTATCAAATGAAAAACCTACTTAATTTGGATGATTATACACTATATACACAGTAACTATGTGTCACTGACAGTTTGTTTCGCAGCGGGGGAACATTTCAGTTTTTATTGCCTTAATGTGCATTTCATGCGCTGAAAATCACTTTTTGGCCAAGTATCATAGTTTTCACTATAACTTAATTTCTAGCACTTAGAATGATGCAAAATGAAAAACTTACTTGAATTGGACAATTATACACTATATACACAGTAACTATGTGCCTCAGAGTGTATGTTTCGCAGCAGGGGAACATTTCAGTTTTTATTGCCTTAACGTGCGTTTCATGCGCTGAAAATCACGTTTTGGCCAAGTATCATAGTTTTCACTATAACTTAATTTCTAGCACTTAGAATGATGCTAAATGCAATACTTACTTGAATTGGATGATTTTACACTATAGACACAGTAACTATGTGCCTCTGACAGTTTGTTTCGCAGCAGGGGAACATTTCAGTTTTTATTGCCTTAACGTGCGTTTCATGCGCTGAAAATCACGTTTTGGCCAAGTATCATAGTTTTCACTATAACTTAATTTCTTGCACTTAGAATGATGCTAAAAGCAATACTTACTTGAATTGGATGATTTTACACTATAGACACAGTAACTATGTGCCTCTGGCAGTTTGTTTCGCAGCAGGGGAACATTTCAGTTTTTATTGCCTTAACGTGCGTTTCATGCGCTGAAAATCACGTTTTGGCCAAGTATCATAATTTTCACTATAACTTAATTTCTATCACTTAGAATGATGCCAAATGAAAAACTTACTTGAATTGGACAATAATACACTATATACACAGTAACTATGTGTCTCTGACAGTTTGTTTCGCAGCAGGGGAACATTTCAGTTTTTATTGCCTTAACGTGCGTTTCATGCGCTGAAAATCACGTTTTGGCCAAGTATCATAGTTTTCACTATAACTTAATTTCTATCACTTAGAATGATGCTAAATGCAAAACTTACTTGAATTGGACTATTTTACACTATATACACAGTAACTATGTGTCTCTGACAGTTTGTTTCTTAGCAGGGGGACATTTCAGTTTTTATTGCTAACGTGCGTTTCATGCGCTGAAAATCATGTTTTGGCCGAGTATGATAGTTTTCACTATAACTTAATTTCTATCACTTAGAATGATGCTAAATGAAAAACTTACTTGAATTGGACGAAAATATGTTGTACCCGTGATTTTCCACGGGGTGGTAGTATTTCGCCTTTAAAAGACGGGTGAAATAATCAGACAGGTTCTTTGTTGTATTTTCAAACCAACTTCGAGAAATGTCTGAATAGCCCGTTATTATACCCTACCAAGGTCTATGACCATTGGTTAATCATTACGTCATCGCCCCGTGTTTAACGCATGCTAGCGGCATGAGTCCCTTTTTAACTTAACACCTGCACTCATGTATAACATCAACTACTTCACCCTGTCACACTAGCGGCATGAGTCCCTTTTTAACTTAACACCTGCACTCATGTATAACATCAATTACTTCACCCTGTCACACTCTCCCCCACAAAAACAAATGTCGTCCCGACATTAATATGCTCCCAAACATTTCCACTTTGGTGAGCCGATGCTCATTACAGTCCAGGCGGCCCGGGCCACAGTTCAAATATAATCCACAACTCGTACGGTCCACGTTTTACTGGATGGCACAGTAATCACAGTCCATAACAGTCCATAACAGTCCATAACAGTCCATGACAGTCCATGACAGTCCATGACAGTCCATAACAGTCCATGACAGTCCATGACAGTCCATGACCGCATCATGCACGTCGTCCTTGTAGGTTCAAGCTTGTTGGAGTCCAAACAAAAAAGGTGGCTGCAGGTAATATGGATGCAGGTGTACTAACCAAGGGCCCACTCCTGGTGCAGGGTAAACAGTTAGCCGTTCCTGCGGTGACTGTGTACTATAACAGGAGGGGATTCCAAGATGGTCATAGGTCGTACGTCGTGGTGGGTGTCTCTCCCTTCTCGGCCGTTCATCAGTCAGCGCCTCAGGTTCCGTCACGGCGGTTGGCGGGGAAGTCTCTGAGAACTGCTCATCACTAGGACCTTCAAGAGGAGGGTTTGCTCCCTCACCAGGCAGGTCCTCCAGCTGATGGTCCTCTTCTACTTGTACTGGTCCGGAAGCAGGGCCCCTCACTTCGTGTGTCTGGTCCACAGGCAGTGGCCTGTGCTCCGGCTCCATCTCTTGGGTACCTCTCTCATTTAGCTGGCGTAGCTCATAGTGGAAGTCATCTTCGTCATCGCTTTCTTCGTCTGACTCCTGATGAGATGCCGGCTGCTGTTTCTTTCTCGGCGTCCTCGTGCCGATTTTCCCTTCTTCTGGTGTTATCTCAACGGGCAAATGTTCACAAGACATTAGTAGATTTCTGTACAGAATTCTGGAACGATCTTTACCTCTTCCTGGCCTAACTTCATAAATTAGTAGGCCAGATCCCATTTGCTTCACCACTGTGTGAACTGTATCTTCCCAGAAGTCACGGAGTTTCCCAGGTCCTCCTCTTGGTGTCAGATTTTCTGGTTTTGGTTTGACCTTTGGGAATCTACTCGTCTTTGTCTGTTGAGTAGGAATTGATTCACTAGATTTTTGACATTCAAGGGGAGACTTGTCAGTGTCTCTACCATATTGGGTCAAAGCTCTAGTTGATTCTATCTTTAACCTCTCATTCGCCTGTTCTTGTTCCCTTTCTTTCAAGAATGTAACTTTTTGCAGCTTCAATAATTCAAGCTCCTCTTTCAGTACTTCCTTCCTCTGGAGAGATGCCATAATCTCTCTTTCTGTTGCTTGCTTGGTCTGAAAAAGTTTCTCCTTCTCCACAACAAACATGTCCACCTGTTTCTCCAGAGCCATTTTCTCTTCTTGCAGTACGCTAATCTCATCAGTTTTCTGCTGCTCAGCTTGTTCAAACTGAAGTTCAAGATGGTCAATCTTTTTCTGAAAGGCTTCTCTCTGTTGCGATATGTCCTCTTCCAGTTTTTTGATGATGTGATCTTTAGATTGAACGATTTCATCAGTATGCAAGTTTTCTAGCGCCAAGAGTTTTTTCTGTTGGGCTATTTCCTCTTCATAAGATAAAAGGTTCAATTCTTTTGCCTCCACATCTGTTGCTGCCTTTGCTAAACAGCCAACTGTTTTGTCAAGCTGGTTCTTCAACTCTGCATTTTCGCACCGCAGATTTTCTCTCTCAGCTTTGTAAATTTCTATAGCTTCATTTCTCGCAGAGAGCTGCTCCAACAAATCTCTTCTTTGCTTATCGCTCTCTTCATTATGCCTAGCTTGTTCTTGTTTCATGGCTTCAAGGTCCCTCTTGAGAATTTTTTCGCGCTCAAGAGAGGCCAAGTGTTCACTATTTATTGCCTGCTTTGCCCCAAAAAGTCTCTGCCACCCCAGTCTTCTGTCTTCATACAACATCCTTATCCCCTCTTTTAATTTTAACAACTCAGACATACCTTGGTCCTCGTCTTTGAGTTCGCTCCTTTCCAGGTGTTCATTAATGTGACTACCCAATCTGAATTCTGATATGCGTTTCGGACTCCCTATGTTAAGGAAATCACATATTTCTAACAGGTCATTAACTGTTAGCTTGTGCAACATTTCTTCTACCTCTATGCGTACTTGCTCCCGTTCCATTTCCATTTTCTCAACACAGTAGGAGTTTGGTTTATGATGCAAAAGTGAACACTGAACTGGCACGTTTTTACCGTCTCTCTGATGATCTCTACTGGCCTCAGATGACGAGTACTCTGCCAACTTCACGTTCCTTTTAACAGCAACACCTCTTCTCACTGTCTTGATCCTGGTTGTGGTTTAGGTTTTGCTGGCTCAGCATTCAGTACTCAGGTTGTGAATACTGGTCATCCAAGCAGCAATCCCAGCGGTGCCTCCAAAAATGTTGTACCCGTGATTTTCCACGGGGTGGTAGTGTTTCGCCTTTAAAAGACGGGTGAAATAATCAGACAGGTTCTTTGTTGTATTTTCAAACCAACTTCGAGAAATGTCTGAATAGCCCGTTATTATACCCTACCAAGGTCTATGACCATTGGTTAATCATTACGTCATCGCCCCGTGTTTAACGCATGCTAGCGGCATGAGTCCCTTTTTAACTTAACACCTGCACTCATGTATAACATCAACTACTTCACCCTGTCACAAATACACTATATACACAGTAACTATATGTCTCTGACAGTTTGTTTCGCAGCAGGGGAATATTTCAGTTTTTATTGCCTTAACGTGCGTTTCATGCGCTGAAAATCACGTTTTGGCCAAGTATCATAATTTTCACTATAACTTAATTTATATCACTTAGAATGATGCCAAATAAAAAACTTACTTGAATTGGACAATTATACACTATATACACAGTAACTATGTGTCTCTGACAGTTTGTTTCGCAGCAGGGGAACATTTCAGTTTTTATTGGCTTAACGTGCGTTTCATGCGCTGAACATCACGTTTTGGCCAAGTATCATAGTTTTCATTATAACTTAATATCTAGCCATTAGAATGATGCCAAATGAAAAACTTATTAAATTATAAAATTTGATGATATTACACTATGTCATTTGTGTCTCTGACATTTTTACACAGTTTTACAAGTTTTGACTCCAGACTCTTAATTTACAATTCTGCCTTTATGGATACATTGCATCACCACCCCTTGAGTGGATCTCTTACCTCTCACTGTCTTTCACTTACCTTCATTCAGCATGTAGGTGTCAGATCACCTTGTACCTAATGTCTATTCATATTACCTCACCCGAAGTTATTACACAGAAGGGATTGTGTTGTGTTACCCCAAGTTTAGAGTCCCAACGGATGTGGGAAACTTACAGCGTCTGTCTGCCAGAGAGCAGCAGCTGGAACCGATTGTGACCAGGGTGGCATGGGTCCCTGATCATGTCCCTGGCTCTGCTGAGGTAACGAGGGCTGGCAATGTCTTCCGGTGAGGGCAGAGTAGCCGACGTTCTTCTGCGTAGTGGTGATACCTTTCTAAATAGCCTTTTTGTCTGCTGCCGTTCTTCCCGCGTACCACCAAATGTGCTTTTTATGTGCTTATAAGCACGTTTTGGTCGAATATGAAAGTTTTCAAGTGTGCACTTGACCCTAGATGACCTGGAGAGTGACAGTTACTCCTGAAGTTGAACCTCTTTTCATCGCACAATACAAGGAAAAAATTGCAAACCCTGTTAGCCAGCCTTTCTTATATTTCTCGAGGCGAACAAACAATTGCAAGGCCAACTAGTTAGTCTTTCTTACATTCCACCATCTTTTAATTCAATTGTAAAACCAGTTTGGCTAGTCTACTTTGCATTCTACGATCTTAAAAAACAAAGTTAAACCAGTATGACCACATGGTGCGACAAGAATAAACAATTATTAAGCCAGTTAGCCAGTCCATCCCACAATTCCCTCCTTTTGTGTCTGTGAAAATATTGAAATATTGAAGTGGCTGTTTCCATGAGCCAGAGAAGAACCAGTCAAGCCATCCTCGTTGTGGAACCGGATCTCCGGTCACAGCTCTCTGCATGTTCCTAATAGCCTGCAGGGCATCATGGACCGAGCAGGACATGCCGGCAGGGATGAAGGGGCAGCACG
Source organism: Stigmatopora nigra (assembly GCF_051989575.1). Lineage (NCBI taxonomy): Eukaryota > Metazoa > Chordata > Actinopteri > Syngnathiformes > Syngnathidae > Stigmatopora > Stigmatopora nigra. Next base: position 170,784 of record NW_027551606.1, read on the forward strand.
AGTCTCCCACCATGAAACACACACAGCCCCGCTGGGTGGCCACTCCGTCAAGAGCAGGGCAGCCCTGGAAAATCACCTGGGCCATAGCGGCTACCCAGCCTGACTGATGCGCCGACACAGGCCCGGAACCTGCCTTCAATGGTCTTCAAATGCAGGGCGTTCCTTGCCGCTCCCACTCAAGGGCACTGAGCCATTAGGATTTTGGATGAGACTGACCAGTATTTGTGTTTGAGGGACACATCTGAGCCACACACTGGATCATGGTCGTGAGCTCCGTCAATAATGTGCCCAAATGGAGGTCATTGATTCGGGAATAACAGAACTTCTGAAGATCCCTAGATGATTATTTTTATACATAATAATCAAAAATACATCCCCATCGTCAATGGATACAATTTTTCGGGTAAATTCACCAACCAGAACAGACTGGGCCTGGTTCTAATACAACCACTATTTTAATCGCAGAATGCCTGTTTTGGACACTGTTTATGGTGGGAAAATAGCTCCAGAACCATCCTGGATCATTATTTTTACACAGAATAGTGAAAATACATCCATCTACACATTCAACACTAATTATGGGTAGAAGCACCAACCAGAACCGACTGGGCCTGGTTCTAATACGACCTCTTTTTTAATCGCAAAATGCCTGTTTTGGACAATGTTTATGGTGGGAAACATTATTTTTATAGAAAATAGTGAAACTACATCCACCCACTCAATCAACACAAATTCTGGGTAAATACACCAACCAGAACCGATTGGGCCTTGTTCTAATACAACCACTATTTTTATCGCAAAATGTTTTGGACACTATTGACGGTGTGAAATATTCCCAGAACATCCCTGCATCTTTAATTTTACACATAATAGTGAAAATGCATCCATCCACACAATTGACACTAAATCTGGGTAAAAGCGGCAACCAGAACCGACTGGGCCCGGTTCTAATTCAACCACCGTGCAAAATAAAGATCCATTGGAGGTTTTTGATTCTTGTGTAAAAAAAGCCCCAAAACATCCCTACATGATTATTTTTAAACAGAATAGTAAAATATACATCCCCATCCTCTTTGGACACAAGTTTCGGATATAAACAGCAACCAGAACCGAGACTACCCAGTTATAATGCAACTATCCATCGTTCCTGCCTGCCTAAAATCTGCCACCATCATTCCTGTCCCCAAAAAGGCCAACCATCTGCAGCTTGAACGATTACAGGCCTGTTGCTCTCACGCCTGTGATCATGAAGTGCTTTGAAAAGTTGGTGGCCCGACACATCAGAAGGACAATCCCCCCCTCAGTTGACCCTCACCAGTTTGCTTATAGAGAAAACAGGTCCACTGAGGATGCTATCGCTGTGGCTCTTCACACAGCACTGAGCCACCTGGAGCACCGGGGGAACTATGTGACGATGCTTTTCATAGACTATAGCTCAGCCTTTAACACCATCAAGCCGGACATCCTGAAGGACAAACTCTACCACCTTGGACTATCCTCTTCAATCTGCTGCTGGGTAAAGAACTTCTTGACTGGTCGACCACAAACTGTCAGAATGGGTCCACACCTCTCTTCCGCCATTACACTGAACACTGGCTCACCACAAGGCTGTGTACTGAGTCCTGTCCTGTACTCCTTGTACACATACGACTGCACACCAGCCCACCAGTCAAACTCTATCATCAAATTCGCCGATGACACCACTGTGATCGGACTCATCTCAGGCGGGGATGAGTCAGCTTACAGAGACGAGGTCGACAAACTGTCTTCTTGGTGCTCGGCGAACAATCTTACACTAAATACCGCAAAGACTAAAGAAATAATCCTGGACTTTCGCAAGCGCAGCACAGACCTGGCCCCACTCCTCATTAACGGAGTATGTGTAGACAGGGTCCAATCCTTCAAATTTCTGGGAGTCCACGTCACGGATAGGCTCTCCTGGTCCACAAACACCACAGTGTTAGTAAAGAAGGCCCAGAAACGACTCCACTTTCTCAGGGTACTGAGAAGGGACAAATTGGACACCAAGCTTCTGGCAACCTTCTACAGAGCCACTGTGGAGAGCATCCTGACTTACGGCATTACAGTGTGGTATACCGGAAGCACGGCAGCAGACAAAAAAGCCATACAGAGGGTGATAAACACTGCCCAGAAGATCGTCGGCTGCTCTCTGCCATCACTAGAAGACATTGCCAACCCCCGATACCTTAGAAGAGCCGGGTCCATTGTTGGAGACCCATACCACCCTGGACACGGCCTGTTCCAGTTGCTTCCATCTGGCAGACGCTACAGGTCCTACAAAGCACGGACAAACAGGCTCAAGGACAGCTTTTTCCCAACAGCCATCAGGTCTCTGAACCTGCAGCAACACGTGACGTGACGACTACACATATCCCTACTATGAAATTAAGTCAAGTCGAAATGAAGTAACAGGAAGGTCGTTTGGCGCAGATCTGCCTTCCAAAGGCTGACTGAGGGAGGGTAAGTATAAAGACTGAGAGGTAAGTGATCCACCTTATTCTTGTTGGCATCGGTGAGGCATCTTGCAGTCGCCGCAAAATGGCGCTCAAGGCGGGGAGCTAACAAGTATGAATATGTCATAAATAAATGTCATAAATGTGTCTGGCCTGGGAAGACGAACTTGTGGAGAAGCACTATACAATTTCGTCATACGCTGCTGAGGGTATGATGACTACTAGGCTTTTTGTCAAGTCAATGATGACGACAATGCCTATGTCTGATTTTCATTTTTTCATTTTTTCAACTACTATTTTTTATCACAAAATGCATGTTTTGGAGACTATGGTAGTAAATACCCCTAGAACCATCCTGGATCTTTATTTTTAGACAGAATGGTGAAAATACATCCACCTACACAATCAACACTAACTCTGGGTAAAAGCACCAACCAGAACCGACTGGGCTTGGTTCTACTACAACCAACATGCAAAATAAAGTGCCCAAATGGAGGTCATTTATTCGGGCATAGAAGAACTTCTGAACATCCCTAGATGATAATTTTTATACAGAATAGTCAAAAATACAACCCCATTCCTATTGGACACACGTTAAGGGGGTATACACAAACCAGAACCGACTGGGCCTGGTTCTAATACAACCACTATTTTTGTCGCAAAATGCATGTTTTTGACACTATATCTGGTGGGAAATAGTCTCAGAACATCCCTGGATCTTTATTCTTACAGAGAATAGTGAAAATACATCAAACCCACACAATCGACACTAATTGTGGGTAAAGCACCAACCAGAACCGACTGGGCCTGGTTCTAAACAACCACTTGTAAATAAAGTGCCCAAATTGAGGTCATTGATTAGGGCATAACAGAACTTCTGAACATCCCTAGAATATTATTTTTATAAAGAATAATAAAAAATACATCCCCATAATCATTGGACACAATTTCTGGGTAAAAACACGAACCAGAACCGACTGGGCGTGGTTCTAATACAACCACTACTTTAACCGCAAAATGCCTGTTTTGGACACTGTTTGTGGTGGGAAATAGCTCCAGAATCATCCTGGATCATTATTGTTATACAAAATAGTGAAAATACATCCACTCACACAATAAACACAAATTCTGGGTAAAAGCACCAACCAAAACCGACTGGGCCTGTTTCTAAACCACCACTTGTAAATAAAGTGACCAAATGAAAGTAATTCATTCGGGCATAACAGAACTTCTGAACATCGCTAGATGATTACTTCTATACAGAATAGTCAAGTATACATCCCCATCATAATTGGACACAAGTTTCGTATACAAACACCCACCAGAACCGACTGGACCCTGTTATAATGCAGCCACTATTTTGTATCGCAAAATGCATGTTTTGGACACTATTTATGGAGGGAAATAGCCCCGGAACTGTCCTGGATCTTTATTTTTAGACAGAATAGTGAAACTACATCTACCCACACAATGGATACTATATCTGGGTAAAAGCACCAACCAGAACCAACTGGGCCTGGTTCTTAAAAACCACCACTTGTAAATAAAGTGCCCAAATTGAGGTCATTGATTCGGACGTAACAAAACTTCTGAACATCCCTAGAGGATTATTTTTATACAGAATAATCAAAAATACATCCTTATCATCATTGGCCACAATTTCAGGGTAAAAACACCAACCAGAATCGCCTGGGCCTGGTTCTAATACAACCACTATTTTAATCGCAAAATGCCTGTTTTGGACACTTTTTATGGTGGGAAATAGCTCCAGAATCACTTAGAATGATGCCAATGAAAGACTTACATGGATAGGACGATTTTACACTATATACACAGGAACTATGTGTCTCTGACAGTTTGTTTGGCAGCAGGGGAACTTTTCAGTTTTTATTGCCTTAATGTACTTTTCATACCCTGAAAATCACGTTTTGGCCAAGTATGATTGTTTTCATTGTAACTTAATTTTTAGCAATGAGAATAATGCCAAATGGATAACTTACTTGAATTGGACGATTTTACACTATATACACAGTAACTATGTGTCTCTGACAGTTTTTTTGGCAGCAGGGGAATATGTAAGATTAGACAAAGTATCTTTGCAAATGCTTGTTCATATTGTATAAGTTTTTGTGAGTATAACAGCATTGTAGTCATCCTTACGGCTGACATAGCAGCATAAACACCCAACTGTCTGACTGAATAAACAATCTTAGTCTTGTGATTGGGGTGACATGTCAGCACAAATATTCAACTGTCTGACACTGATCAATTACTTTTTGCCCTGCAAATGACTGAAATGTATCTGTCCAAAGTCCTAGTGACAACTGTCAGTTTTTCCTGTATTTAAGACACACACACTGGTCATTCGACTAGAGTTTCAGGAACATCGCGTTGAACAGGACCTTACTGTAGGAACTCTCACTGTCCACTTTGCAGTCTGGTAATAAACCAATTGGTCCGGGACCAATGAAAGTAGAACAAGAATTAGCAAAGGCATTATAGTCTTGGTCTGTTAATAGAGTCAGGGACTTAACTAAGACAAAGTCAGGGACTTTTGGTCTTTGTGTGTTCAGAGATATTGGGTTAATCACAAAGTGGAGATCAATTTCGGGTAATTTAGAAAATAATTGTTGTTTAAACTATTAAGTAAGTGATTAATATGGGTCAGAAAGCAACAAAAGGGATGGGTTTATTGTCAGACTGCAAAATGAAAATCGGAGAGTTACCGGGACGAGATATCATGGTCCAGCTTGGGCTAAGCCTAGTGGCCACCCAAAATGGCCTCCGACCCAGGGAATTACAGACCAAAAATATCTTCCACACCACCACATCTAACAGCTTCTACTCTCTCGACATTGTCGGGAATGATTCTGCCAAGGTAGCTGAAAGTCTAAGAGAACAGTCTGAAGATATCTGCCCAGCAGCCCCAAGACAGGAACAACAAACATGGCCATTACATGTCACCCTGAAGTTCATGGGAGACCGGACGACAAGTGGTTAAACCAATTCTCACAGTTGCCCACTCAACGAATCATAATTAACCACGTATATGCAACTGACCTAATGGACAACCCATTGCCCCCCGGACACATTGCCTATGGGGATGGATCATCATCAAAAACCCTGGATGGAGAAAAACACAACGTATATGCCGTGGTGACTCAAAAAGACAACCTCAAGACAGGACGACTCCCCGGCGACTGGTCTGCACAAGCCGCAGAAATAGTGGCACTGACAGAGGCATGTAGACTATTCCTAGAACAAGACGTGACGGTGGAAAGACACAGCCCAATCCCTGCTGAATTCCTAAGAGAAATGCAAAATCATTCCCCAGAAAAAGAGAAACTGCAATGGGAAACAGAAGGAGCCACTCAACACAAGAACGGACTCTATGCAGTAGAAAACAAGCCATGCGTGACACGATCATTGTTTGAAGTAATTGCCAAATTGAGCCATGGGAGGAGCCATGTCTCAACAGGAGGGATGATCAGTACAGTACAACAAACAATGCATGTTCCCAGAGGTCTCCAAACTTACCTCAATTATTTTGCAGAAACTGTCTAAACTGCTGTAGACACAACTCTCAAGGCAATGAACTACCCAAGCATGGAACAAGGCAAACAGGAACATATCCCTTCGAGCTTCTGAACATGGATTTCATCAAACTGAACCAAAGTGCTGGACTCGTCGAACAAACCATTAGAACAGTAAAACTCCGACTCAGAAAAACCATGGAAGATACAGGAAAACCATGGCAAGAATGCCTGAGCCTGGTAGAAACGTACATGAGAATCATTCCAACAGCACAGGGATGCACACCATTTGAGGCAGTGAAAGACAGAATCTTCCACTAACAATGTGGGAAAAAGATCTGGTGGTAAAAGAGAAAGGAGAAACAGAATCCCTCAATAAGTGGTTATGCAAAATGTTCCAAGAAAGAACTGTGATGATTGCAAAATAATCTGCCGACATCTTCTCTGTCTCCCACAGAGGAGGTCCTGTCCCCAGGAGACCTGGTACTCGTCAAGGTGATAAAAAGAAAGTGCTGGTCTTCTCCACGTTGGGACGGACCTCACTGTGTGATTTTGGCCATCATCATCACCGCTCTGTGTTCAACCACATGGGGGGAACGTACCAGAACCTTGGTACACTCCCACTGGAGGAGAATGCCCCACTAGCTGGTTCAGGAAACGATCAGGGGCCCCCAGATCTGCATCCCATTAACCAAGACACCAATCGTCGTTCAAGTACCTTTGCTCAGCCTACAGCTTACTCACTTGGGATTACACAGGACTGACTCCAGTTATTTTTATTGGTACCTACAAGCTCCCAGAGTCTGAATGGTCTGGCCAGACACCTTGGACCAGGTCCTCCTCCATACAGGCTACAAAACCATCACATGGCCCCTTTCCAAAGAAGCTACCACCATGACCGCTAACTTCACCAAGTTAGCCACCACCATCAAAGATGGTAAACATATGCTAGACCTTACGACCAATATCCAACAAAAAGGCTGCATTAACCTATGCCTCCGACCGGACCGACCAGGAAAAGGCCCCCTCTTTACTATCACCATCCGCACTACTAGTCCAGCCATGGTCCCCAAAGTGATTGGTGTGAACCCCTTCGTACAACCATCTGCCACACGCCTACTCAAAATCCGTCCGGCAGGAACACCTAAGCCTGAGTAGATACACCTTATTCTCGCCCATGTCCAAACACAGGAAGAAAACGACTACAACCCGATGATGAGGAACAGTTGGTACAGATACACCGCACTCACAGCCCGCGCCACAACCAATGAGTTGTTATGTCTGTTCCCTCTTGCCTACTGCCGTAGCCCAACCACAGCTATGGTCCAACCGACAGAACGAAGAACTCGCCAACCTCACCTACAACTGTATCCTGGGTAATCTGAGAGAATCCTTCCAGCAAAGCTCGACCGCCTACATACCATGGTCGCAGTACCATTAGCAGCTACAGTCAATACCGCAACGTATGTCCAGTGCAACAACCGAACAGACTGTTATCCATCCTGTTTCAACTTCAGCGGACCGGATCCGAAGACCCCTTTGGACCAAGTTCACGTCACCAGGTGCGCCGAGATCAGACACATTCTTTCCCAATCATGGACAGTACTGGACCAAATATGGTGGCTCTGCGAATGGCAAGTGTATATGATCATCCCCACCAATACAACTGGGCTCTGTGTCCCTACATCTGCATCCGACCACACGTACGTTCTAACAGCAGACTCGATTCCAACTGTCGACGCCAACCCACATCTACCCACCAGGCGTCAACGACGGAGCTTTGATTTCTTCCCCCATGATTCAGTTTGGGGCTCGGATGTCCCCCTCTAATACAAACACTGGTCAGTCTCCTCCAAAATCATGATGGCGGTATTCCCCAGGGTAGGAACAGCGAAGAACACCCTACGTCTGGAAACCATTGACTACAGATTCCAGGCCCGACACTAATCAATTACTTGTTTCCCTGCAAATGACTGAAACGTATCTGTCCAAAGTCTTAGGGACAACTGTCAGTTTTGCCTGTATTTAAGACACACTCACTGGTCATTCGACTAGAGTTGAAGTAACATCGCAGTGAACAGGACCCCACTGTAGGAACTCTCACTGTCCACTTTGCAGTCTGGTAATACATATTTTCTATTTAAATTTATCTCACTCTTTCTTAGCCTGCTCCTGAAGTTGTATTTTCAGACCTAACAAACATTTCAGTTTTTTTGCCCTAATGTGCGTTTCATGCGCTGAAAATCACGTTTTGGCCAAGTATCATAGTTTTCACTATAACTTAACTTAACCTAACCCTAACCCTAACCCTAACCCTAACCCTAACCCTAACTCTAACCCTAACTTCCATCACTTAGAATGATATCAAATGAAAAACCTACTTAATTTGGACGATTATACACTATATACACAGTAACTATGTGTCACTGACAGTTTGTTTCGCAGCAGGGGAACATTTCAGTTTTTATTGTCTTAATGTGCATTTCATGCGCTGAAAATCACGTTTTGGCCAAGTATCATAGTTTTCACTATAACCTAATTTCTAGCACTTAGAATGATGCAAAATGAAAAACTTACTTGAATTGGACAATTATACACTATATACACAGTAACTATGTGCCTCTGACAGTTTGTTTCGCAGCAGGGGAACATTTCAGTTTTTATTGCCTTAACGTGCGTTTCATGCGCTGAAAATCACGTTTTGGCCAAGTATCATAGTTTTCACTTTAACTTAATTTCTAGCACTTAGAATGATGCTAAATGCAATACTTACTTGAATTGGATGATTTTACACTATAGACACAGTAACTATGTGCCTCTGGCAGTTTGTTTCGCAGCAGGGGAACATTTCAGTTTTTTTTGCCTTAACGTGCGTTTCATGAGCTGAAAATCACGTTTTGGCCAAGTATCATAATTTTCCCTATAACTTAATTTCTATCACTAAGAATGATGCTAAATGCAAAATTTACTTGAATTGGACGATTTTACAATATATACACAGTAACTATGTGCCTCTGACAGTTTGTTTCGCAGCAGGGGAACATTTCAGTTTTTATTGCCTTAACGTGCGTTTCATGCGCTGAAAATCATGTTTTGGCCGAGTATGATAGTTTTCACTATAACTTAATTTCTATCACTTAGAATGATGCTAAATGAAAAACTTACTTGAATTGGACGATAATACACTATATACACAGTAACTATATGTCTCTGACAGTTTGTTTCGCAGCAGGGGAACATTTCAGTTTTTATTGCCTTAACGTGCGTTTCATGCGCTGAAAATCACGTTTTGGCCAAGTATCATAATTTTCACTATAACTTAATTTCTATCACTTAGAATTATGCTAAATGCAAAATTTACTTGAATTGGACGATTTTACACTATATACACAGTAAATATGTGCCTCTGACAGTTTTTTTCGCAGCAGGGGAACATTTCAGTTTTTATTGCCTTAACGTGCGTTTCATAAGCTGAAAATCATGTTTTGGCCGAGTATGATAGTTTTCACTATAACTTAATTTCTATCACTTAGAATGATGCTAAATGAATAACTTACTTGAATTGGACGATTTTACACTATATATACAATAACTATGTGCCTCTGACATTTGTTTCGCAGCAGGGGAACATTTCAGTTTTTATTGCCTTAACGTGCGTTTCATGTGCTGAAAATCACGTTTTGGCCAAGTATCACAATTTTCACTATAACTTAATTTCTATCACTTAGAATGATGCTTAATAAAAAACTTACTTGAATTGGACGATTTTACACTATATACACAATAACTATGTGCATCTGACAGTTTGTTTCGCAGCAGGGGAACATTTCAGTTTTTATTGCCTTAACGTGCGTTTCATGCGCTGAAAATGACGTTTTGGCCAAGTATCATAGTTTTCACTATAACTTAATTTTTATCACTTAGAATGATGCTAAATGCAAAACTTACTTGAATTGGACGATTTTACACTATATACAGAGTAACTATGTGCCTCTGACAGTTTGTTTCGCAGCAGGGGAACATTTCAGTTTTTATTGCCTTAACGTGCGTTTTATGCGCTGAAAATCACGTTTTGGCCAAGTATCATAATTTTCACTATAACTTAATTTCTATCACTTAGAATGATGCTAAATGCAAAACTTACTTGAATTGGGCGATTTTACACTATATACACAGTAACTATGTGCCTCTGACAGTTTGTTTCGCAGCAGGGGAACATTTCAGTTTTTATTGCCTTAACGTGCGTTTCATGCGCTGAAAATCACGTTTTGGCCAAGTATCATAGTTTTGACTATAACTTAATTTCTAGCACTTAGAATGATGCCAAATGCAAAACTTACTTGAATTGGATGATTTTACACTATATACACAGTAACTATGTGCCTCTGGCAGTTTGTTTCGCAGCAGGGGAACATTTCAGTTTTTATTGCCTTAACGTGCGTTTCATGCGCTGAAAATCACGTTTTGGCCAAGTATCATAATTTTCACTATAACTTAATTTCTATCACTTAGAATGATGCTAAATGCAAAACTTACTTGAATTGGACGATTTTACACTATATACACAGTAACTATGTGCCTCTGACAGTTTGTTTCGCAGCAGGGGAACATTTCAGTTTTTATTGCCTTAACGTGCGTTTCATGCGCTGAAAATCACGTTTTGGCCAAGTGTCATAATTTTCACTATAACTTAATTTCTGTCACTTAGAATGATTCCAAATGAAAAACTTGCTTGAATTGGACGATTTTACACTATATACACGTAACTATGTGCCTCTGACAGTTTGTTTCGCAGCAGGGGAACATTTCAGTTTTTATTGCCTTAACGTGCGTTTCATGCGCTGAAAATCACGTTTTGGCCAAGTATCATAGTTTTGACTATAACTTAATTTCTAGCACTTAGAATGATACCAAATGCAAAACTTACTTGAATTGGATGATTTTACACTATATACACAGTAACTATGTGCCTCTGGCAGTTTGTTTCGCAGCAGGGGAACATTTCATTTTTTATTGCCTTAACGTGCGTTTCATGCGCTGAAAATCACGTTTTGGCCAAGTATCACAATTTTCACCATAACTTAAATTCTATCACTTAGAATGATGCTAAATTAAAAACTTACTTGAATTGGACGATTTTACACTATATACACAGTAACTATGTGCCTCTGGCAGTTTGTTTCGCAGCAGGGGAACATTTCAGTTTTTATTGCCTTAACGTGCGTTTTCATGCGCTGAAAATCACGTTTTGGCCAAGTATCATAATTTTCACTATAACTTAATTTCTATCACTTAGAATGATGCTAAATGTAAAACTTACTTGAATTGGACGATTTTACACTATATATACAGTAACGATGTGCCTCTGACAGTTTGTTTCGCAGCAGGCGAATATTTCAGTTTTTATTGCCTTAACGTGCGTTTCATGCGCTGAAAATCACGTTTTGGCCAAGTATCACAATTTTCACCATAACTTAAATTCTATCACTTAGAATGATGCTAAATGCAAAACTTACTTGAATTGGATGATTTTACACTATATACACAGTAACTATGTGCCTCTGGCAGTTTGTTTCCCAGCAGGGGAACATTTCAGTTTTTATTGCCTTAACGTGCGTTTCATGCGCTGAAAATCACGTTTTGGCCAAGTATCATAATTTTCACTATAACTTAATTTCTATCACTTAGAATGATGCTAAATGCAAAACTTACTTGAATTGGACGATTTTACACTATATACACAGTAACTATGTGCCTCTGGCAGTTTGTTTCGCAGCAGGGGAACATTTCAGTTTTTATTGCCTTAACGTGCGTTTCATGCGCTGAAAATCACGTTTTGGCCGAGTATCATAATTTTCACTATAACTTAATTTCTATCACTTAGAATGATGCTAAATGTAAAACTTACTTGAATTGGACGATTTTACACTATATATACAGTAACTATGTGCCTCTGACAGTTTGTTTCGCAGCAGGGGAACATTTCAGTTTTTATTGCCTTAACGTGCGTTTCATGCGCTGAAAATCACGTTTTGGCCAAGTGTCATAATTTTCACTATAACTTAATTTCTGTCACTTAGAATGATTCCAAATGAAAAACTTGCTTGAATTGGACAATTTTACACTATATACACGTAACTATGAGCCTCTGACAGTTTGTTTCGCAGCAGGGGAACATTTCAGTTTTTATTGCCTTAACGTGCGTTTCATGCGCTGAAAATCACGTTTTGGCCAAGTATCACAATTTTCACCATAACTTAAATTCTATCACTTATAATGATGCTAAATGAAAAACTTACTTGAATTGGACGTTTTTACACTATATACACAGTAACTATGTGCCTCTGGCAGTTTGTTTCGCAGCAGGCGAATATTTCAGTTTTTATTGCCTTAACGTGCGTTTCATGTGCTGAAAATCACGTTTTGGCCAAGTATCACAATTTTCACCATAACTGAAATTCTATCACTTAGAATGATGCTAAATGAAAAACTTACTTGAATTGGACGATAATACACTATAAACACAGTAACTATGTGTCTCTGACAGTTTGTTTCGCAGCAGGGGAACCTTTCAGTTTTTATTGCCTTAACGTGCGTTTCATGCGCTGAAAATCACGTTTTGGGCTAGTATCATAATTTTCACTATAACTTAATTTCTATCACTTAGAATGATGCTAAATGCAAAACTTACTTGAATTGGACGATTTTACACTATATACACAGTAACTATGTGTCTCTGACAGTTTGTTTCTAAGCAGGGGAACATTTCAGTTTTATTGCCTTAACGTGCGTTTCATGCGCTGAAAATTACGTTTTGGCCAAGTATCATAGTTTTCACTATAACTTAATTTCTATCACTTAGAATGATGCTAAATGCAAAACTCACTTAATTTGGACGATTATACACTATATACACAGTAACTATGTGTCACTGACAGTTTGTTTCGCAGCGGGGGGACATTTCAGTTTTTATTGCCTTAATGTGCATTTCATGCGCTGAAAATCACGTTTTGGCCAAGTATCATAGTTTTCACTATAACTTAATTTCTATCACTTAGAATGATGCTAAATGCAAAACTTACTTGAATTGGACGATTTTACACTATATACACAGTAACTATGTGTCTCTGACAGTTTGTTTCTAAGCAGGGGAACATTTCAGTTTTATTGCCTTAACGTGCGTTTCATGCGCTGAATATCACGTTTTGGCCAAGTATCACAATTTTCACTATAACTTAATTTCTATCACTTAGAATGATGCTTAATGAAAAACTTACTTGAATTGGACGATAATACACTATATACACAGTAACTATGTGTCTCTGACAGTTTGTTTGGCAGCAGGGGAACATTTCAGTTTTTATTGCCTGAATGTGCTTTTCATGCGCTGAAAATCATGTTTAGGCCAAGTATCATAGTTTTCATTATAACTTAATATCTAGCCATTAGAATGATGCCAAATTAAAAACTTATTAAATTATAAAATTTGATGATATTACACTATATATAGAGAGACATTTGTTTCTCTGACAGTTTTACAGTTTTACAAGTTATGACTCCAGACTCTTAATTTACAATTCTGCCTTTATGGATACATTGCATCACCACCCCCTGAGTGGATCACTTACCTCTCACTGTCTTTCACTTACCTTCATTCAGCATGTAGGTGTCAGATCACCTTGTACCTGATGACTATTCATATTACCTCACCCGAAGTTATTACACAGAAGGGATTGTGTTGTGTTACCCCAAGTTTAGAGTCCCTACGAATGTGGGAAACTTACAGCGTCTGTCTGCCAGAGAGCAGCAGCTGGAACCGATTGTGACCAGGGTGGCATGGGTCCCTGATCATGTCCCTGGCTCTGCTGAGGTAACGAGGGCTGGCAATGTCTTCCAGTGAGGGCAGAGTAGCCGACAATCTTCTGCGTAGTGGTGATATCTTTCTAAATAGCCTTTTTGTCTGCTGCCGTTCTTTCCGCGTACCACCAAATGTGCTTTTTTTGCGCTGATAAGCACATTTTGGTCGAATATGAAAGTTTCCAAGTGTGCACTTGACCCTGGATGACCTGGAGAGTGACAGTTACTCCTGAAGTTGAACCTTTTTTTCATCCCACAATTCAAGGAAACAATTGCAAACCCTGTTAGCCAGCCTTTCTTATATTTCGCGAGGCGAACAAACAATTGCAAGGCCAACTAGTTAGTCTTTCTTACATTCCACGATCTTTTAATTCAATTGTAAAACCAGTTTGGCTAGTCTACCTTGCAGTCTACGATCTTATCAAACAAAGGTAAAACCAGTATGACCACATGGTGCGACAAGAATAAACAATTATTAAGCCAGTTAGCCAGTCCATCCCACAATTCCCTCCTTTTGTGTCTGTGAAAATATCGAAATATTGAAATGGCTGTTTCCATGAGCCAGAGAAGAACCAGTCAAGCCATCCTCGTTGTGAAACCGAATCTCCGGTCACAGCTCTCTGCATGTTCCTAATAGCCTGCAGGGCATCATGGACCGAGCAGGACATGCCGGCAGGGATGAAGGGGCAGCAGGAGTCTCCCACCATGGCACACACACAGCCCCGGGCTGGGTGGCCACTCCGTCAAGAGCAGGGCAGCCCTGGAAAATCACCTGGGCCATGGCGGCTACCCAGCCTGACTGATGCGCCGACACAGGCCCGGAACCTGCCTTCAATGGTCTTCAAATGCAGGGCGTTCCTTGCCGCTCCCACTCAAGGGAACTGAGCCATTACGATTTTGGATGAGACTGACCAGTATTTGTGTTTGAGGGACACATCCGAGCCACACACTGGATCATGGTCGTGAGCTCCGTCAATAATGTGCCCAAATGGAGGTCATTGATTCGGGAATAACAGAACTTCTGAAGATCCCTAGATGATTATTTTTATACATAATAATCAAAAATACATCCCCATCGTCAATGGATACAATTTTTCGGGTAAATTCACTAACCAGAACAGACTGGGCTTGGTTCTAATACAACCACTATTTTAATCCCAGAATGCCTGTTTTGGACACTGTTTATGGTGGGAAAATTGCTCCAGAACCATCCTGGATCATTATTTTTACACAGAATAGTGAAAATACATCCATCTACACATTCAACACTAATTATGGGTAGAAGCACCAACCAGAACCGACTGGGCCCGGTTCTAATACGACCACTATTTTAATAGCAAAATGCCTTTTTTGGACAATGTTTATGGTGGGAAACATTATTTTTATAGAAAATAGTGAAACTACATCTACCTACTCAATCAACACAAATTCTGGGTAAATACACCAACCAGAACCGATTGGGCCTTGTTCTAATACAACCACTATTTTTATCGCAAAATGTTTTGGACACTATTGACGGTGGGAAATATTCCCAAAACATCCCTGCATCTTTAATTTTACACATAATAGTGAAAATGCATCCATCCACACAATTGACACTAAATCTGGGTAAAAGCGGCAACCAGAACCGACTGGTCCTGGTTCTAATTCAACAACCATGCAAAATTAAGATCCATTGGAGGTTTTTTATTCTTGTATAAAAAAAGCCCCAAAACATCCCTGCATGATTATTGTTAAACAGAATAGTAAAATATACATCCCAATCATCTTTGGACACAAGTTTCAGATATAAACAGCAACCAGACCCGACTGGACCCAGTTATAATGCAACTACTATTTTTTATCGCAAAATGCATGTTTTGGAGAAAATTTATGCTGGGAAATAGCCCTAGAACTATCCTGGATCTTTAATTTTAGACAGAATTGTGAAAATACATCCACCTACACAATCAATACTAACTCTGGGTATAAGACCCAAATAGAACCGACTGGGCTTGGTTCTAATACAACCACCATGCAAAATAAAGTGCCCAAATGGAGGTCATTTATTCGGGCATAAAATAACTTCTGAACATCCCTAGATGATGATTTTTATACAGAATAGAGAAAAATACAACCCCATTCCGATCGGACACAAGTTACGGGTGTATACACAAACCAGAACCGACTGGGCCTGGTTCTAATACAACCACTATGCAAAATAAAGTGCCCAAAGGGAGGTCATTGATTAGGGCATAAAAGAACTTCTGAAAATCCCTAGATGATTATTTTTATAGAGAATAGTCAAAAATACATCCCCATTATCATTTGACACAAGTTCCGGCTACATACATCAACCAGAACCGACTGGGCCTGGTTCTAAAAGGACCACTATTTTAATCGCAAAGTGCCTGTTTTGGACACTATTGACGGTGGGAAATATTCCCTGAACATCCCTGCATCTTTAATTTCACACAGAATAGTGAAAATGCATCCATCAAATCAATTGACACTATTTCTTGGTAAAAGCACCAACCAGAACCGACTGGGCCCGGTTCTAATTCAACAACCATGCAAAATGACGATCCATAATGGAGGTTTTTGATTCTTGTATAAAAAAAGCCACAAAACATCCCTGCATTATTATGTTTAAACAGAATAGTAAAATATACATCCCCATCATCTTTGGACACAAGTTTCGGATATAAACAGCAACCAGAACCGAGACGACCCAGTTATAATGCAACTACTATTTTTTATCGCAAAGTGCATGTTTTGGAGACTATTTATGGTGGCAAATACCCCTAGAACCATCCTGGATCTTTATTTTTAGACAAAATAGTGAAAATACATCCACCTACACAATTAACACTAACTCTGGGTAAAAGCACCAACCAGAACCGACTCGGCTTGGTTCTATACAACCACCATGCAAAATAAAGTGCCCAAATGGAGGTCATTTATTCGGGCATAGAAAAACTTCTGAACATCCCTAGATGATATTTTTTAATACAGAATAGTCAAAAATACAACCCCATTCCTATTGGACACACGTTACGGGTGTAGACACAAACCAGAACCGACTGGGCCTGGTTCTAATACAACCACTATTTTTGTCGCAAAATGCATGTTTTTGACACTATTAATGGTGGGAAATAGTCTCAGAACATCCCTGGATCTTTATTCTTACAGAGAATAGTGAAAATACATCCACCCACACAATCGACACTAATTGTGGGTAAAGCACCAACCAGAACCGACTGGGCCTGGTTCTAAACAACCACTTGTAAATAAAGTGCCCAAATTGAGGTCATTGATTCGGGCATAACAGAACTTCTGAACATCCCTAGAATATTATTTTTATAAAGCATAATCAAAAATACATCCCCATCATCATTGGACACAATTTCTGGGTAAAAACACGAACCTGAACCGACTGGTCCTGGTTCTAATACAACCACTAATTTAACCGCAAAATGCCTGTTTTGGACACTGTTTGTGGTGGGAAATAGCTCCAGAACCATCCTGGATCATTATACAAAATACAAAATAGTGAAAATACATCCTCTCACACAATAAACACAAATTCTGGGTAAAAGCACCAACCAAAACCGACTGGGCCTGTTTCTAAACCACCACTTGTGAATAAAGTGACCAAATGAAAGTAATTCATTCGGGCATAACAGAACTTCTGAACATCGCTAGATGATTATTTCTATACAAAATAGTCAAGTATACATTCCCATCATAATTGGACACAAGTTTCGTATACAAACACCCACCAGAACCGACTGGACCCTGTTATAATGCAACCACTATTTTGTATCGCCTGTTTTGGACACTGTTTATGGTGGGAGATAGCTCCAGAATCACCTAGAATGATGTCAAATGAAAAATTTACTTGAATTGGACAATTATACACTGTATACACAGTAACTATGTGTCTCTGACAGTTTTTTTCGCAGCAGGGGAACATTTCAGTTTTTATTGCCTTAACGTGCGTTTCATGCGCTGAAAATCACGTTTTGGCCAAGTATCATAATTTTCACTATAACTTAATTTCTATCACTTAGAATGATGCTAAATGCAAAACTTACTTGAATTGGACGATTTTACACTATATACACAGTAACTATGTGCCTCTGAATGTTTCTTTCGCAGCAGGGGAACATTTCAGTTTTTATTGCCTTAACGTGCGTTTCATGTGCTAAAAATCACGTTTTGGCCAAGTATCAGAATTTTCACTATAACTTAATTTCTATCAATTAGAATGATGCTAAATGAAAATCTTACTTGAATTGGACGATTTTTCACTACATACACAATAACTGTGCCTCTGGCAGTTTGTTTGGCAGCAGGGGAACTTTTCAGTTTTTATTGCCTTCATGTACTTTTCATGCCCTGAAAATCAAGTTTTGGCCAAGTATGATTGTTTTCATTATAACTTAATTTCTAGCTTGAGAATGATGCCAAATGGATAACTTACTTGAATTGGACGATTTTCCACTTTATACACAGTAACTATGAGTCTCTGACAGTTTGTTTGGCAGCAGGGGAACATGTGAGATTAGACAAAGTATCTTTGCAAATGCTTGTTCATATTGTATACGTTTTTGTGAGTATAACAGCATCATAGTCATCCTTATGGCTGACATGTCAGCATAAACACCCAACTGTCTGACTGAATAAACAATCTTAGTCTTGTGATTGGGGTGACATGTCAGCACAAATACTCAACTGTCCGACACTGATCAATTACTTTTTGCCCTGCAAATGACTGAAATGTATCTGTCCAAAGTCCTGGCGACAACTGTCAGTTTTTCCTGTATTTGAGACACACACACTGGTCATTCGACTAGAGTTGCAGGAACATCGCGTTGAACAGGACCCTACTGTAGGAACTCTCACTGTCCACTTTGCAGTCTGGTAATAAACCAATTGGTCCGGGACCAATGAAAGTAGAACAATAATTAGCAAGGGCTTTATAGTCTTGGTCTGTTAATAGAGTCAGGGACTTAACTAAGACAAAGTCAGGGACTTTTGGTCTTTGTGTGTTCAGAGATATTGGGTTAATCACAAAGTAGAAATCACTTTCGGGTAATTTAGAAAATAATTGTTGTTTAAACTATTAAGTAGGTGATCAATATGGGTCAGAAAGCAACAAAAGGGATGGGTTTATTGTCAGAATGCAAAATGAAAATCGGAGAGTTACCGGGACGAGATATCATGGTCCAGCTTGGGCTAAGCCTAGTGGCCACCCAAAATGGCCTCCGACCCAGCGAATTACAGACCAAAAATATCTTCCACACCACCACATCTAACAGCTTCTACTCTCTCGACATTGTCGGTAATGATTCTGCCAAGGTAGCTGAAAGTCTAAGAGAACAGTCTGAAGATATCTGCCCAGCAGCACCAGGACAGGAACAACAAACATGGCCATTACATGTCACCCTGAAGTTCATGGGAGACCGGACGACAAGTAGTTAAACCAATTCTCACAGTTGCCCAATGTTAGACTATAAATATTTTACCTGACTCCAATTCCTTAACTCTGTAGTCTCCAGTCTAACAATGGAGCGTGTTCAGCATCGGAGGAGACAAACCAGGGTTGAGCGAGTTTATCCACAGATGATTTATTCCATTCAAATTGATTCATACAGAGCTCCGGGTCTCCCTCCCATAGAATAAGCCCGCTGAGTGTTGATGTCCCAAAGCGGAGGATGGAAAAGACATTGTCCAAACCCGCGTTTGCCCAGTTATAGTCCAACAAAAATGCATATTCATTCGCTGATTAATAATGAAATGTGGGCTGGTCCAGGGCTGCTGTGAGGGGGGGTTTCTCTGGGCTCCACATCTTCCAGCCTTGAATCCACATCATCCAGACCTCTGTCTCCGCTGGTCCTATAAAGTCCCGACCCTCCGCCCTGCTCTTTGTTCCTCTGCCCTTTGAAGTCCTCCATCTGGTCTCTTATCAGTGTGGATCCCACCTTGAAATAAGAATCTCAGGAAGAGCCTTTTGTTAACATTATAGTTGAGGAGTCTCAGACCCATCCTTCTGTTCATATTGTATTTGAGTTGGGAACCAGTGGCGACTCTAAAACAAGACCGCCACAACAAAAGGAATGAGTAAAATGTGATATCAAAATGAAACAGCTATACTAAAAAGAATGAGTAAAATATGATATCAAAATGAAACAGCTATACTAAAAAGAATGAGTAAAATATGTTATATTCTTCATTCCCTCTCTTGGTCTCCTAAAGAGACCACATCAACAACACCACACAGGTTAGTGTCAAATGAAATGTAAAACTATATTAGTATAAAAACAAAGAAGCACTACATTAGTATATCCATGAACACGTGCCCAGCGGGGGGTCCAGAGGGGTCAGTTTGGCGCAACTGGACATACTGACCTCTAGGGCCTGGTCCCACTGCTTTATCGATCAGTCGAGTGACTAGAGTACGAGCTAAGGGGAAGATACAACAGCTACAGAGAATAAGCAGAGTAATGAGCACTCCAGCAGATATGAGGATGTTGCCTATCAAACCTTTCCAGGCACCAAAATAATCCATCCATTGGTCCCAGATTGAGGTGTCCACACCTGACTGATCTGCCATTTTATTAGTCAGGGTTCGGAGGCCTTCTAAAGCTTTGGTGAGACGTCCATTTGGAGCAGTGTTATTAGGAATGAAAGTACAACAGGCATCACCAAAGATAGCACACACACCACCCTTCTCAGCCAATAACATGTCTAATGCTATACGATTTTGGAAGGCCATGAGGGATGTTGCCGCTAGCTGGTCACGTACCGCCTCTAACGACTCAACCGTGTAATTGCCAAGTCGCTGGACATTGTAATGAATATAATTGATGCGATCAACATTTTTGTTGGGAGTTACCCAAATTAGAATACTTTCGAATCCCGCTGAAACCTGATTAGCAAGTTTATACTCATTAGGAACGCCACGGGGGACGCCTATGGCGTCAATATAGGTGGGATCGGAGTTACCCATCCAGGTGTGTGGTGCTCTCTTTTGGCGATGCAAGACCTCCTTCAGGTTTGGAGGTAACCTTATTTCAGCTGTGAGATTCACTGAGGAAACAGAAACAGGAAGTAACAGAGACACCACAGAACACACACCCGCAGCATTTGTGGGCAATCTATCATACAACTTATCACTTCCACACCATAACCAGATGTCAGCTCGGGATAAGGGGTATGGTACCGGAAAGAACATGTTTGATACACACCAGTCAGACGGAATGCTTCCCAATGATGTTCCAGTCCCTTGTAATTTGAGGCAGGTAAAATTTTGGCGTGCTACATATTTGTCAAAAATTGTTTTTTCTTTGTTCTCTCGGGTAAGTGGGAATATCGAATCGTATTTAGAGCACTTAAAGGTTGGATTGGTGTTTTTTAGGAGGTCCACAATACATTCTTTATCAATTGGGGCCGAAATGATACGGAGTACGGGTCGGGCACCCATACATACGAGACAATCATTTCGGGTTTCGCTGGCAGCTTGTTCCGCCATTAACAGCCAATTGTTAGATAACGCTGAAACACCTGTAGTCATTCTAAACCACTCGTCCACTGATGGTTTGCCATGAATTATCTGGACTATACTCGATCTAGGGGATACAAATGACGGAATCACCTTGCCGGTTGTCGCCTGAGTAATATTGGGGTTTTTACATATCCCCACTGACCAGCATGGATCGTTGTCCGAACACCATACAACAGGTTCAGGAAGCTACACTTTGTGGACGATGAAGTCCAGTCCCCCTCCCTCCACAGAGGTAAAGTGCCTTCCGACTCATTTATCCTGAGATACAAACCAGAATTATCAACAGAAAAATTTGAAACCCTCTTTTGCCATTCTTTAGCTGTTTTTGACCAGCCATAAGTACCAGGTGACCAGCGGGTCGACTGATCCATTACAAAGGTGTGTGCCCAATTACCCCCTGTGTCCTGGTACGGCCTAGCATCAATATACCATTGGTATCTGTTTCCCATTTCCATTATTTGTTGAGTATAACGCTGCATATGGAATAAACATGCAAATTTCGAACGTACCGTTGTAACAAAACCATAGCCTATTGTCATATAATAATTAATTGAAAAGATTATTGCTCAGCAAGCAATACCATAAAACTATAGGGAACTCTTTTATATTGGGTTTGACGTCTCCATATGGTTTCAATTGAGACTAAACCATCTTACAAAGGATTAGGATAACCTACCAGACAAGGGAAAATACGATGGGATCTAACAACTCCCTCAATCACCATTCTTTTGGGGAAAAGTGTTTTTACAAATGAAAAAACGTGTCCTACTTGGCAAGAAAAAAAAATATTGAAACAGTGTTTATCCTGTTACGCAGTAAATAGGAAGTCAATTTTTCCACTGTTTAATCATTTTACCTGCTTAAACCTTACAGGGCATGGTCTGAAGCTGGGGGCGATAAATGAGACGTGGTGTACCGGCGTTTTAAAACAAGCTACACCCCTGATACCACGTTCTTGCCTATGGTGGCGGGGTGGTAGATAAATTATACGACTCCTGCCAAAACGCGGCAGGACTAGGTACTTTGGTCTCACTGCTCTTACCGGTGTCTGTTTTTCCATCCACAGTGGAGGAGATACAATTGGCGGCTCAGAATTCGGAGGTGAAGGGTCGACCCTCCCGACATCGTCGAGAGGCATGGAGGGAAGGAGATCCAACATACATTGATGCGATTGGCATCCCCCGGGGCGTACCAGATGAGTATAAGCTGGCTAATCAGATCGCAGCAGGTTGGGAGTCCATCTTCCTTCTAATCACCCCAAACAAAAATGTGGATAGAATAAATTACTTACATTACAATGTCCAAAACTTGGAAATTATGTTAAACAGGGATTTGTGGCCATGAAGGAACAACTGGCAGCTACCAGTCTGATGGCGTTCCAGAATCGCATAGCGGTGGATATGATCCTTGAAACAGGGGGCGTGTGTGCAATGTTTGGAAAACAATGTTGCACCTTCATACCGAACAACACGTCACCCAGTGGATCTCTCACCAGGGCCATTACTGGCCTGCAAACACTGAACCGCAATATGCAAGAGCATTCTGGAGTAGATACGTCCGCATTGTCAGATTGGTGGGATAAGACCTTTGGAAAATATAAAGATTTGGCTACATCCTTCATGGTGACTATTGGCACAATAACCGCTATCCTAACATTGTGTGGGTGCTGTATTATCCCCTGTTTGCGCTCCTTGCTAAGCCGACTTATAAATACTGCAATTGCCCCTACAAATTCTAAAGTACATGAGTTGTATCTTATGGGACGGTTTGGGGAAAGCAGTGAGGTCCAGGAGTACGGTAAATCCGAGGACCAATTGGACGAATATAATTATGTTCTTTCTCTTTCAGACCAGCCATGGGAGTAAGGAGTAGGCGGGAAAAATCACAGGCACCCGACATTACCATTTAGTGATTACTAAGAAATGACTAATAACATACATATTATAAAAACGGGGGAATGTTGGGTTTATTCTGTTTTACTATTATAATAGTTATATTAATTCATTTCTTTATTAAATCATTCTCTTTCTATTCTCTGTATTAATTCATTACTTTGTTAAATCATTCTCTTTCTGTTTTCAAAAGTGTTGCGAGGTCACGAGTATTGCCAAGTCATCTTTAACCTGGACGGCCTGTTCCAGGATGGTTATAAAAACAATCCACCCAATCTGGGTCCTTGAGATTTGGTGGGCCCTTGGTGACGAGGCCAGGGCTATTCGGCCAATAACAAGAATGTTGTTATCGTTATGTAACCGTGCACTTCGGGTTTTTCTGTATGTAACCATTATATGATTATGATTATATTATATGATTCATTAGGTCAAGGAGGTTGTATAATTACTCTAATCTAAATGTTGTTAGGTCTAGTCTCCTGTTTTTGTTATTAGTAAAAAACTTTGATTGTTATTGTAGTCCCAGATGTTGTTTTTACTCATACGTGATGGAATGATCAACAACTCTGTAACTTGTTTTGATTCATGACCATAAGAGTGGGACGAAAACGTCTATTCGGTGAGACGTTCGGAAGTTGTAAGGTGACACTTGCTGACTCTCCCCTTCGGAGGCTTTTATGTGTTGTATCCATTTCTATTTAATTAAATGTCAATAATTGAATAAGATGTCTTCCTGCAGTTATTGATAATTACGGACGAAGGTAATTATTAATGAACCTAATATTTTGGTCCCTCGGAGCTTTGGAGGTCAATATACCGACGCGGGAACCCAGGCGCTGCTGACCGACATCTGGATAAAGACTGTGCACGGCGTCTTCAATACCCTTTTCCAGGGCCGGAGTTTTCGACGGGGGCGCCTGGATTCTCGGCGGTTGAAGACTTTTCCTGCTGGAGGGAGACATCTGATGGATCTCGGGTAAGTCCACATTAATGTCTGCATGTTGTGACGGTGTTTCCAAATGCGTTAAAGGGACATTGTATGTGAGGTCCATTGTGGGCTGGTTTCGCGTCCTGGGTGACGGCGATAAAACCCTGTGTTTATACTAGTCAATGGCAGGTACGGTGGGGCATTTTGCTGGAAAGTGTCCTGTGTCTAAAGGGTAGGCACGAATATATTGTAAACGTTGTATGGTGTTTGTGTGGTTTCTGCAGTAAAATTAAGAAAGGCCTAGGAGATACAGTCGATACAGTCGAATAGACAATAATAATATTAATAATAATAAATATAATAGAGTTAACTGTGTGAGGCACACAAACTCACTACAAAAATAAAAAGTAAAATATGGGAAACAAGTGTAGCAAGGCGGGTTTGGATGACGATCCAAAAATACGTCTAACTTGTAAAGATTGGAAATTTGTGGAAAGACAAAGCGCTTCAAAAGTTAAACATTTAAATAAATGGATAAAAAATTATGGGTTTGCTGGCCAGCTTGATTTACAAAAAATTTCTGAATTACAAGATAAAATACGCGCTAAACATAAAGGGGACCTAAGGAAAATGGAGAAGGATGGTTATAATGACACCTATTTTTGTTTTTTAATGGCGAAAAAATGTTGTGATGGGAATGCCAAAAATGCTGATAAAGGTGGGGCTGGAAGCGCAGAACAGGCTGTGTTTTTCCAAAGAAAAGAGGATTCTGAGACGGGCCCGGTGGGTAAGAAACGGGACGTGAAAAAAGAGGAAACCGATGAGCAATTGTCGGGGGAGGTTGGGGCGGTACGGTCAACAAATCCGTTTGTACCCTTTCCAACAGATGTGCAAGACCGTTTGACCAGGTCGGGGGGATCCGTGGGGGAATGGTCAAAAACATTGGGACAAACGCTATCACCGCCTGAAAAGCCGCTAATGAATGACATGGTGCTTGAACAATTCCCCATGATCGAGGTTGCTAACCCTAATGTGGAGAGTGACCAACCCCGTGTTATTTTGGTGCATAGAACTTGGACTCAGGACGACGTGAAAAAAGCCGTAGACGGCATCACGTCGTACAAAATAGACGTGGGGGAATTTGTCGTGCAGATGGAAGATATTAGACGGTCATATCACTTAAATGGAGTAGAAACGCAGCAGATTTGGATGGCCGCGTTAAAAGGTGATTGGCATGCTATTAGAGGAGATTGGGATCCAAAATCAAAGTGTGGACCATTAGCTCATGATAGCCGTGAATTGGAAATAAGAGTGCGTGAGCTGATAGAGCGTGCCACGAAAAAATTTAAAACAAAAGCAAATTATACTGCGATTGGTAGAGCTAAACAAAAAGATAATGAGGCTTTTGATGAATATTTAATCAGGATGTCTGCTTGTTTTAAAGTCAACAGTGGCATTCCTGAGGATAACACGGTGGGCAGCCTTTATCAAGAGCAACTAAAAAATGTGTTACACGCTAATTCAAATCATGCCCTCCGGGAATGGATTGAGAAATATTGGGTAGATAGGCCCACGGGCACGCTTGACCAATACGTAAATCAAGCGTTGCATGCAGAAGGGGTGCTAAAGAAAAACGGTAAAAAACATGGGGGGCCGTCCTCTGCGGGGGAAGAAATGTTTTACCAAGAAAGAGAAGAAGGACATAAAAAGTTTAACAAAATTAACTGGAGAAAAGATGGGGGTAAGTTAAATAAATATCGGAGATTTAAAAGTAATGCACTGGATTTGTGGAAGAACTGGGCACATTTCGCGGGATTGCCCAGACAACAGAGCCTCTAGGGCTGGGACTCAATCAGCAAGGCCTGGCATAGGGCCAGGGCCCAGTGGGACAACTGGTGGGGTCCAGTCTAGGGGAGTGGAGCTAAATTTAGCGGAAATACTGACACTTGATTCAATTAAACCTGAAATTACATTGTTTGTGAATGGGGTACGTTTAACATTTTTGTGTGATACTGGAGCTTGTAAAACTGCAATTACACAGGATGTTCCGGGAATTAAATTTATGAAAAATAAGGTTTATGTGGCGACAGCTGATGGGCAGGTTGCTACTGCTTCAGAGACGTTTCCGGTTTGGATAAGGGATCCGGAAGGGGAAACATGTAAAATGTCGGTGTTGGTGGTAAAAGAGTGTCCTGTCAATTTACTGGGTAGGGATGGACTATTACAATTGGGATTGGCGTTAGTACCCTCCGCTAGTGGAAATATGGTGGTTAAAAGGCGAAAGGAAATTAATTGTGGCCAATTAAATGTTTTGCATGTAGAGCAACCTGCTTTCTTTTACTATACTCTGGATGTGTCTAATAATACGCCGGCTTGTGTGGGAAACAGTTTGTTATCTACAGCTGCTAGTTTGATTGAGACGCGGCAGAGTGTGGCGAGCATAAACTCCCTCCATGTTATAATGTGGTACAAAATGACGGAGGGGCCTGACGAAATTTATGAAAACAAATTGAGACGAGTCACGCCGTCTGAAATTAAATTGGAATATATGTACACGGACGGAATTTCTACAGTTGTGGCAGGGGTTGAGTTGTCAAGGGAATATAAGACTCTTTTTCTCGAGTGGGGAACTCCACACATTGTATTATGCAAGCCACATAATCAGGGAAAGGAGGTGATACGTGACTTTATACAAACAGCCCGCGAGACGAGTGATTGGATAATGTTGGATACAGGTCTTGAGTATAGCGAAAGTACGGAAACATACAGAAAGGCAGTGTTTCAGACTGTGGGGGTGAATGTGAATGTGGGAATTTACCTGCTATGACTATCACAAACAACTAAGGAAGTATATCTACTATCGGAAGAGGAGGAGGAGTTGTTAGCAACAGTCCCTCCTGAAATATGGTCAAAAGGACCTTCCGATGTAGGGCTCGTTAAAGGGGTTATACCTGTAGTAATTAGACCAAAAAGTGAATTTAGGCCATGTATACGACAATATCCACTAAAACCTGATGCCTTAAAAGGAATAAGTCCGGTAATTGAAGATTTATTAAGGGCGGGAGTGATAATTGAATGTGATGATTCACCCTGTAATTCCCCAATTTTTCCAGTAAAAAAGGCGGCTCCTTCTGTGGGATGGAGAATGGTTCAGGATTTACAAGCGGTAAACTCTGCAGTAATTCAACGCGCGCCGTGTGTGCCAGATCCACACACACTTCTGAATAATTTGGATCCAGAGGCAGCATTTTTTACGGTAATTGACATAAGTAATGCTTTTTTCTCCATCCCATTAGATCGAGATAGTCAATATTGGTTTGCGTTTACGTTTGGTAGGAAAAAATATACTTTTACAAGATTACCACAAGGATACTGTGAAAGCCCCACGATATATTCACAGATAATGAGTAGCAGTGTAGCAAGATTCCAGCCACCGGGGGGCAGCCAGATTATTGTGTATGTGGATGTTGTGCTTGTGGCGTCGCCTAGTGTGGAAGTGTGTAAAAAGGACACTGTGACATTGATAAGGCACCTGGCGTCGGAGGGCCACAAAATAAGCAGAAATAAATTGCAGTTTTCTAAAGAACAAGTGAAATATTTGGGACATAATCTGGTGAAAGGTGGGAAAAAGATTTTGGATGACAGAAAGAGGGTGGTGTTGGAAGCACCCAAGCCGCTAACTAAAAGACAAATCATGTCATTTTTGGGTCTTACTAATTACTGCAGGACGTGGGTTCCAAATTATGCAGAAATTGTTTCCCCCCTTTCTAAATTAATGAATGAAGATGGGTTAAAAATGAACTCGGCTCTGAATTGGACGGCAGAGGCTGAGAATGCGTTTTGTACAATAAAACAGATGCTAGTTACTAGTGGGATTTTGGCGTTACCTAATTATAATAAACCCTTTGTGCAAATGGTGGACTGTAGAGGAGAGTACATGACGTCTGTTTTAACTCAGAATTTCGGAGGGAAATTGAGGCCTGTTGCATATTTTTCAACCAGATTAGATAAGGTGGCCTGCGCGCTACCTCACTGTGTGCGTGCAGTTGTGGCTGCTTCCATGGCAGTGGAGAGCAGCGCCACAATAGTACTTTTTCATTCTGTAACCCTTAGGGTGCCGCATGCAGTGGCTGCATTGTTATTACAGACTAATATGAAATTTTTGTCTCCTGCCAGGCATTTGTCTTGCATAGCCATTTTACTTTCACAACCGCATCTCACACTCGAGAGGTGCGTCAAAATTAACCCAGCTACTTTGTTGCCAATTCCAGGGGATGGGGAACGGCATGATTGCCAAGCATTAGCTGAAGAGGCTACAAGGTGTAGGAAAGATTTGAAAGATCAACCGCTAGACAGCGGTGAAGTCCTATTTGTTGATGGTTCTGCTAGGATAGATGAAATGGGAAAATTAAGGGCAGGGTATGCGGTTGTCACCGCGACTAAAGTTTTAAAAGCAGAACCATTGCCACCAAATTACTCAGCACAAGCAGCAGAATTGGTTGCGTTAAGGGAAGCATGCATTTTGATGACCAACGGTGTTGTTACGATTTATACCGATAGTCAATATGCGTACTCGTCGTGCCATGTTTTTGCTAGTTATTGGGCAAATAGGGGCATGGTTTCGTCTACGGGTAAAGCAGTGACTCATGCCAAATTATTGCAACAACTGATAGCCGCAGTTCAGCTTCCAAAACAAATCGCTGTTTGTAAATGTGCGGCACACACTTCAAAAAAGGATCAGGTTTCCCTGGGAAATGCCTTTGCTGATAAGACAGCGAAGGAAGCTGCGGGGAGACCCTTTATTGGGATGACTGACTCTGTATATAAAAACAATATACTATCGGAAGACATTTTGGCAAAAATGCAGATACAGAGTCCTCAATTGGAATTTAAAAAATGGATTGACAATGGGGCAAAATTAAAAATGGGGTTTATACCAGTATTGAGGGGAAGCCAATCTTACCAAAAAACTTGTTTAGATGGGCTGCTATTTTGATTCATGGGAAGTCACATGTCTCAACAGGGGGGATGGTGGCCTTAGTACAACGCCACTACAAGACGTACGGTTTTAATTTATACGCAAAACATTTCTGTAGAGCATGTTTGATTTGTGCTCGGCATAATTCCCAAGGGGCCGTACGGCCAAAACGCGGACAATTCCCAAAAGCTACATATCCATTTCAAAAAATACATATGGATTTTATTGAATTAAGTAAGAGTGCAGGAAAAAAATATTGTTTAGTCATTGTGGATGCCTTTTCAAAATGGGTTGAGATTTTCCCAGCAAAAACCCCGGATGCTTTAACAGTAGCAAAGGCATCATGTAAGGATATAATTCCAAGATATGGAATACCAGAAACCATCTATAGTGATAATGGTACTCATTTTGTTAATAAAATAATTGAAGGAATTGGCACTAGGTTCCATATTTCGCTGCGAAATCATTGCGCATACCATCCACAATCAGCTGGCCTTGTCGAAAGAATGAATGGAACCATAAAAAATAGACTAAACAAATACATGGAAGAAACAAAAAGGCCATGGACTGAATGCATTGATTTAGTAAAATTATATATTAACATCACAGCTTCAAATGGATTAACCCCATATGAAGTCCTGTTCGGTAGACCCTACAAATTACCATTATTCACTACACAATGGGAATTGGATGATGAGGCAAATTTAGCAGACTACATGCGGAAATCTTTAGAAAAGCGCACCGAACTTAAGTTACCAGAGGGAGATTTTGCTTCTCAACAGGAAACGGACGAAGCGACAGTGGTTCCTGGAGACTGGGTGCTGATACGCAGCATTAAAAAGAAACACTGGAGCGACGCCAAGTGGGAAGGTCCATACCAAGTGTTGCTGACCACCCCAACTGCTATCAAGATAGCTGAGAGAGCTACCTGGATCCATCTTTCCCACAGTAAGAAGGTTATCTCAATTGAAACGTTCCAAAGGAAAACTCTCCCAGAGAAAACCAAAAGGTCATGTTAAAAACAAAAACAATCATTGCCCTTAGGGCAATGGGATTGATGTTTGTGATTCTATTCCCATCCACAGTAGGGCTGCTTTCTACAATTGGAGAAAGAGGAGGAGGCGTTTCAATCGAGGATACACCTTCTTACAAAAGGGTAAAAAGGGAAGCTGTCCCTGGGAAAAAATTATACGACATGACAACACCCACCAAATCAAATTTACAAACGTGTTTCAAAGATATTGTTCCAAGGGAAAACGCACACAAAATATTCTGTTTTCCAGAAAATAAGACTGCGGAAATCTACCTTTTCTGGGAGAAATTAACTTTAGAAACACGATTATCCCAAACAACATACAAGGGATCAGCCTATGGGGGAGGGTATGAGTGGTATATAACGGTTCAGTATGAGGATTGGGGGAGCCTTGTCGCAGAAACTGGTCAAGATTGGAAAACGTGGAGTACACGACCTTGCGCGAAAATCATCAGACCCCTGATAAAATAAACCCATACGTTGAAAGGATTAAAGATAGTGATCCAGACGGAAAAAATTAAATGTGGAAAAGGGCCTTGTCAAATGTATTTCCTAAGACCATGGGCAAGTGGAGAAGACATGTTTTTCAAATTCTACATTTGTGTCTGAACAGAAATAACCACGCTTATGGATCTTGAGGGAGAAAATTTGGAGAAGGGGACGCCCGGTTCGGCCATAATCAGATTAAAGGGGAAAATGACCAGGGATGAGGAATTCATTACTGCGACAGGGGTTTCCCAAACATGGAATAATTAGTTACTGCTAATGGGAAGTACAGTTGGCGCTATAAATCAATCTTGTGTAGCATGTATGGGGCCTCGGCCTCTTTTACGAATAATACCCGCGCAGATTACTTTTGATTGTGTAACAGAGGTAATGACAAAAAAAGATGTAAGTCCCAATTGTGAGAAGTGGAATAAGGTATACTCTGTTACAAAAGGTGAAAAGGAGATACCCACATTTTCAAAACATGTTGCCTTTAATCATTTTTCCTGCTTAAACCTTACAGGGCATGGTCTGAAGCTGGGGGCGATAAATGAGACGTGGTGTGCCGGCGTTCTAAAAACAACTGCACCCCTAATATCACGATCTGACCTGTGGTGGTTGTGTGGTGGAGATAAAATATACGATTCCTGTCAAAACGCGGCAGGACTATGTGCTTTGGTCTCACTGCTCTTACCAGTGTCTGTTTTTCCATCCACAGTGGAGGAGATACAATTGGCGGCTCAAAATTCGGAGATGCTGAAGGGTCGTCCCTCCCGACATCGTCGAGAGGCATGGAGGGAAGGAGATCCAACATACATTGATGCGATTGGCATCCCCCGGGGCGTACCAGATGAGTATAAGCTGGCTAATCAGATCGCAGCAGGTTGGGAGTCTATCTTCCTTCTAATCACCCCAAACAAAATGTGGATAGAATAAATTACTTACATTACAATGTCCAAAAACTCGGAAATTATACTGAACAGGGATTTGTGGCCATAAAGGAGCAACTGGCAGCTACCAGTCTGATGGCGTTCCAGGATCGCATAGCGCTGGATATGATCCTTGCTGAAACAGGGGGCGTGTGTGCAATGTTTGGAAAAGAATGTTGCACCTTCATACCGAACAACACGTCACCCAGTGGATCTCTCACCAGGGCCTTTACTGGCCTGCAAACACTGAACCGCAATATGCAAGAGCATTCTGGAGTAGATACGTCCGCATTGTCAGATTGGTGGGATAAGACCTTTGGAAAATATAAAGATTTGGCTACATCCTTCATGGTGACTATTGGCACAATAACCGCTATCCTAACATTGTGTGGGTGCTGTATTATCCCCTGTTTGCGCTCCTTGCTAAGCCGACTTATAAATACTGCAATTGCCCCTACAAATTCTAAAGTACATGAGTTGTATCTTATGGGACGGTTTGGGGAAAGCAGTGAGGTCCAGGAGTACGGTAAATCCGAGGACCAATTGGACGAATATAATTATGTTCTTTCTCTTTCAGACCAGCCATGGGAGTAAGGAGTAGGCGGGAAAAATCACAGGCACCCGACATTACCATTTAGTGATTACTAAGAAATGACTAATAACATACATATTATAAAAACGGGGGAATGTTGGGTTTATTCTGTTTTACTATTATAATAGTTATATTAATTCATTTCTTTATTAAATCATTCTCTTTCTATTCTCTGTATTAATTCATTACTATGTTAAATCATTCTCTTTCTGTTTTCAAAAGTGTTGCGAGGTCACGAGTATTGCCAAGTCATCTTTAACCTGGACGGCCTGTTCCAGGATGGTTATAAAAACAATCCACCCAATCTGGGTCCTTGAGATTTGGTGGGCCCTTGGTGACGAGGCCAGGGCTATTCGGCCAATAACAAGAATGTTGTTATCGTTATGTAACCGTGCACTTCGGGTTTTTCTGTATGTAACCATTATATGATTATGATTATATTATATGATTCATTAGGTCAAGGAGGTTGTATAATTACTCTAATCTAAATGTTGTTAGGTCTAGTCTCCTGTTTTTGTTATTAGTAAAAAACTTTGATTGTTATTGTAGTCCCAGATGTTGTTTTTACTCATACGTGATGGAATGATCAACAACTCTGTAACTTGTTTTGATTCATGACCATAAGAGTGGGACGAAAACGTCTATTCGGTGAGACGTTCGGAAGTTGTAAGGTGACACTTGCTGACTCTCCCCTTCGGAGGCTTTTATCTGTTGTATCCATTTCTATTTAATTAAATGTCAATAATTGAATAAGATGTCTTCCTGCAGTTATTGATAATTACGGACGAAGGTAATTATTAATGAACCTAATAATTTAGCATCATTCTAAGTGATAGAAATTAAGTTATAGTGAAAACTATGATACTTGGCCAAAACGTGATTTTCAGCGCATGAAACGCACGTTAAGGCAATAAAAACTGAAATGTTCCCCTGCTGCGAAACAAACTGTCAGAGACACATAGTTACTGTGTATATAGTGTATAATTGTCCAATTCAAGTAAGTTTTTCATTTGGCATCATTCTAAGTGATAGAAATTAAGTTATAGTGAAAATTGTGATACTTGGCCAAAACGTGATTTTCAGCGCATGAAACGCACGTTAAGGCAATAAAAACTGAAATGTTCCCTGCTGCGAAACAAACTGCCAGAGGCACATAGTTACTGTGTCTATAGTGTAAAATCATCCAATTCAAGTAAGTATTGCATTTAGCATCATTCTAAGTGCTAGAAATTAAGTTATAGTGAAAACTATGATACTTGGCCAAAACGTGATTTTCAGCACATGAAACGCACATTAGGGCAAAAAAACTGAAATGTTTGTTAGGTCTGAAAATACAACTTCAGGAGCAGGCTAAGAAAGAGTGAGATAAATTTAAATAGAAAATATGTATTACCAGACTGCAAAGTGGACAGTGAGAGTTCCTACAGTGGGGTCCTGTTCACTGCGATGTTACTGCAACTCTAGTCGAATGACCAGTGAGTGTGTCTTAAATACAGGCAAAACTGACAGTTGTCCCTAAGACTTTGGACAGATACGTTTCAGTCATTTGCAGGGCAACAAGTAATTGATTAGTGTCGGGCCTGGAATCTGTAGTCAATGGTTTCCAGACGTAGGGTGTTCTTCGCTGTTCCTACCCTGGGGAACACCGCCATCATGATTTTGGAGGAGACTGACCATTGTTTGTATTAGAGGGGGACATCCGAGCCCCAAACTGAATCATGGGGGAAGAAATCAAAGCTCCGTCGTTGACGCCTGGTGGGTAGATGTGGGTTGGCGTCGACAGTTGGAATCGAGTCTGCTGTTAGAACGTACGTGTGGTCGGATGCAGATGTAGGGACACAGAGCCCAGTTGTATTGGTGGGGATGATCATATACACTTGCCTTTCGCAGAGCCACCATATTTGGTCCAGTACTGTCCATGATTGGGAAGGAATGTGTCTGATCTCGGCACACCTGGTGACGTGAAGTTGGTCTAAAGGGGTCTTCGGATCCGGTCCGCTGAAGTTGAAACAGGATGGATAACAGTCTGTTCGGTTGTTGCACTGGACATACGTTGCGGTATTGACTGTAGCCGCTAATGGTACTGCGACCATGGTATGTAGGCGGTCGAGCTTTGCTGGAAGGATTCTCTCAAATTACCCAGAATACAGTTGTAGGTGAGGTTGGCGAGTTCTTCGTTCTGTCGGTTGGCCCATAGCTGTGGTTGGTCTTCCATGTTTTTTCTGAGTCTGAGTTTTACTGTTCTAATGGTTTGTTCGACGAGTCCAGCACTTTGGTTCAGTTTGATGAAATCCATGTTCAGAAGCTCGAAGGGATATGTTCCTGTTTGCCTTGTTCCATGCTTGGGTCGTTCGTTGCCTTGAGAGTCGTGTCTACAGCAGTTCAGACAGTTTCTGCCCAAAAAATTGAAGTAAGTTTGGAGACCTCTGGGAACATGCATTGTTTGTTGTACTGTACTGATCATCCCTCCTGTTGAGACATGGCTCCTCACATGGCTCAATTTGGCAATTACTTCAAACAATGATCGTGTCACGCATGGCTTGTTTTCTACTGCATAGAGTCCGTTCTTGTGTTGAGTGGCTCCTTTTGTTTCCCATTGCAGTTTCTCTTTTTCTGGGGCATGATTTTGCATTTCTCTTAGGAATTCAGCAGGGATTGGGCTGTGTCTTTCCACCGTCACGTCTTGTTCTAGGAATAGTCTACATGCCTCTGTCAGTGCCACTATTCCTGCGGCTTGTGCGGACCAGTCGCCAGGGAGTCGTCCTGTCTTGAGGTTGTCTTTTTGAGTCACCACGGCATATACGTTGTGTTTTTCTCCATCCAGGGTTTTTGATGATGATCCATCCCCATAGGCAATGTGTCCAGGGGGCAATGGGTTGTCCATTAGGTCAGTTGCATATACGTGGTTAATTATGATTCGTTGAGTGGGCAACTGTGAGAATTGGTTTAACCACTTGTCGTCCGGTCTCCCATGAACTTCAGGGTGACATGTCATGGCCATGTTTGTTGTTCCTGTCCTGGTGCTGCTGGGCAGATATCTTCAGACTGTTCTCTTAGACTTTCAGCTACCTTGGCAGAATCATTCCCGACAATGTCGAAAACGTAGAAGCTGTTAGATGTGGTCAAGTGGAAGATATTTTTGGTCTGTAATTCCCTGGGTTGGAAGCCATTTTGGGTGGCCACTAGGCTTAGCCCAAGCTGGACCATGATATCTCGTCCCGGTAACTCTCCGATTTCCTTTTGCAGTCTGACAATAAACCCATCCCTTTTGTTGCGTTCTCACCCATATTAATCACCTACTTAATAGTTTAAACAACAATTATTTTCTAAATTACCCGAAATTGATATCCACTTTGTGATTAACCCAATATCTCTGAACAGACAAAGACTAAAAGTCCCTGACTTTGTCTTAGTTAAGTCCCTGACTCTATTAACAGACCAAGACTATAAAGCCCTTGCTAATTCTTGTTCTACTTTCATTGGTCCCGGACCAAAAAATCGTCCATTTCAAGTAAGTCATTCATTGGCATCATTCTAGGTGATTCTGGAGCTATCACCCACCATAAACAGTGTCCAAAACAGGCGATACAAAATAGTGGTTGCATTATAACAGGGTCCAGTCGGTTCTGGTGGGTGTTTGTATACGAAACTTGTGTCCAATTATGATGGGGATGTATACTTGACTATTCTGTATAGAAGTAATCATCTAGCGATGTTCAGAAGTTCTGTTATGCCCGAATGAATTACTTTCATTTGGTCACTTTATTTACAAGTGGTGGTTTAGAAACAGGCCCAGTCGGTTTTGGTTGGTGCTTTTACCCAGAATTTGTGTTTATTGTGTGAGTGGATGTATTTTCACTATTTTGTATAACAATAATGATCCAGGATGGTTCTGGAGCTATTTCCCACCACAAACAGTGTCCAAAACAGGCATTTTGCGGTTCAAGTAGTGGTTGTATTAAAACCAGGCCCAGTCGGTTCTGGTTCGTGTTTTTACCCAGAAATTGTGTCCAATGATGATGGGGATGTATTTTTGATTATTCTTTATAAAAATAATATTCTAGGGATGTTCAGAAATTCTGTTATGCCCGAATCAATGACCTCAATTTGGGCACTTTATTTACAAGTGGTTGTTTAGAACCAGGCCCAGTCGGTTCTGGTTGGTGCTTTACCCACAATCAGTGTCGATTGTGTGGGTGGATGTATTTTCACTATTCTCTGTAAGAATAAAGATCCAGGGATGTTCTGAGACGATTTCCCACCATAAATAGTGTCAAAAACATGCATTTTGCGACAAAAATAGTGGTTGTATTAGAACCAGGCCCAGTCGGTTCTGGTTTGTGTCTACACCCGTAACGTGTGTCCAATAGGAATGGGGTTGATGTTTTGACTATTCTGTAGAAAAATTATCATCTGGGGATGTTCAGAAGTTCTTCTATGCCCGAATAAATGACCTCCATTTGGGCACTTTATTTTGCATGGTGGTTGTAGTAAAACCAAGCCCAGTCAGTTCTGGTTTGTGCTTTTACCCAGAGTTAGTGTTGATTGTGTAGGTGGATGTATTTTCACTATTCTGTCTAAAAATAAAGATCCAGGATGGTTCTAGGGGTATTTCCCAGTGTTGGGGCTACCAGCCAACACTTAAATAAACTCGAACACAGGAACACACACTGATGCGGATGGAATGAAAGTTATAGGCCGCGTCTGCAGAAGCGGGGGAGTGGACAAATCAGAGGCCCGATAGTGTGACTACTCTCCAAGCTCCTCAAGGCTGTTTCCCGCTGAAAAGTTGCTTCAACTGTGGTTTTATTAGAGATAAGACAAGTCATAAAAATGGGAGGCGTCAATACAAATGCAGGACGTGGAGTACAAAAGGTTTAGTGCACATTTTAACCAATAGGTGTAAATTAATATTCTATTCTAGTAACCTTTAATATATCATAGTGAAATGGGTGCAAGATTATATATATATGCATGCAAATATATTTCACATATCCCCCCTGAAGTTACTTTGAAAGAATTTTCATTTTCATCAATCTATATCCCTCCTTTGCAGGTTTTAGAATACAAATATCATTAATAGTCACTCAACAGGGTATGAAAAATAACTAAATCACTTGTCAAGGCAGAGGCGAAAAACTCAAGTTTACTCAGGGGTACTTGAGGAAAATTCCTCTGCGTCCCCCTTAATGAGCGAACACAATTTTTTAAGTCAAGACAAGTACATTTACCCAGACGACTCGACATCCGGGGATTCATCACACTTTGGAAGAGTGCTAGAATCTCCGGCAAGGTTTGTCATGCTGTGAAACTGTATGTCACTGTAAGCTACCAGCGTGTGCTGGATATTTTTTTGAATCATAACTTTCATACAAGGGATTACACACATTGAAAAGATGCAGAATAGAATTAAAACCGCAAAAAAGGGAGTTGCAAATTTAATCAGAATAGAGAACCATGATCCGGTTGTCAACCACGACCACAGTGATGCACCTATGGCTGAGTGATCTTGGGCCATGGTGTTGGCTAAGGCTTTCATTTCAGCTATGGCACGAGTTATGTTACCTTCGTCACCGGTTTCATCTGGGATGAAGGTGCAACAGTGTTCTCCAACTATGGCACACACACCTCCATCCTTGGCTGTTATCAAATCTAGGACCATGCGGTCTTGCAACTCCATTTCTCTAAAGGCTTTTAATTCCTCTGCTATACCTTGTAGGGCTTTGATAGTTTGGTTAATGAACAATCCCATCCGATAATTCAATGGTTCTACACGGAGCATAACTTTACCCACTCCAATCTGTGGAAGTAGTGACAATATGACTTTCTCGGAGGTGGACCATAATTTGTGATCATCAAGGACATTACTACCCCAAATTGAATCATGTGGTTTAAATTGTACAGGTATAAATCTCTTATATCTTACTGGTATTTTCACTCCCCTTAAAAGGAATGCATCTTGAACCATCTGCACCATTGCACAGCGACCATTCCATACTGTGGGCAAACCCAAATACACTGTATGCCCACACATCCAATACCCATCATCTTGGGGATCAGTGCCCATTACATCAGGGAGAGTGTAATAGTCCCTGCAGGTGGCACCCATGGGTACTCCTGTGGCATTGAACCTGGCTTTGTTAGTGGTGTCTCGTCTGCACGGGGTAAGTATATCCCTACAGAATTTCATGGGGACTTCTCCTACTGGTCTGGACTTACCCCAGAATGTCATATTACTAGCGAAACACACAGCCGTAAAATCACTTGGGTATGGGACGTTGCTTAACATAACTAGATCTGTCCAATCATAGTTCAAAAGCCTTGTGAATTTTCTACCTGTTAAAGGTGGTACAGTGGCATCAACCTCGGGAACTACAGATCTAAATGCACCTTCTAGACACTGTGATCTCAGTATGTCGGGATACCATAGAGGTGTGTAGGCATTATAGGTATAGGGGTTGATTGGCTTGGGATACACTGGTGGGGTACATGTGGAATAAGGCATACGACTACACAAATAACAACTTTCTTTCACACCAGTTATTTTTTTCTGAAATACCATGAAATTATACCACATATTTTCTTCAAAATGATTCTTTGGATTGTTCTTTTCATACCACTTCACTTTCCTCTGTGACAGTAGCACGGCATCGTCTCGTTTTTCCACTCGAATGTCTGGGGGCGGGGCACTCAGCCACACCCATGCTGCCACTGATAGTCACAGTGATGAGGGTGGCAGTGGCTTTCATTTTGGCTTCTGTGTGAGGGTGTAAAAACTGTGAGAGGTCAAGGTTAGGTTAGGGGGGGTGTTTGGGGCAGGTGAGCAGACGTCAGATGATTCCTTCGCGGACAAGGGTTTTGGTACCGTCCGATTTGCAATCTACTCAGGGTTGCCGATGTCTCGAACTATTTTGACTTGGGATTGGTGAATCCACGTCGACCTCTCGGCAATCTTTACTGCGGTGGGGGTGGTGAGTTGAACCACGAATGGGCCTTCCCAACATGGCGAGGACCAGGATTTCCTTTTTATGACTCGAATCAGGATCTGGTCACCAGGCTTCACCACCTCCTGTAGGGGAGACAAAGGGGATAACGGCAGCTTACATGTATTTTGGACAAGTTTTTCTCTAAACATTTTTACCATCCACTCTGTGAGTGGATCTGCCTCGCCCTTAGTCTCTTGCCATGGTTCACCTTCCCATAGGGGAAGTTGGAATGGTCTTCCATGAACTATCTCAAAAGGTGTTAATCCTGAGCTAGTTGGTACAATTCTCATATATGTTTTGACCAGTGGTAAGCATTCTGGCCATGTTTTTTTTGTTTCTTCCATGGTTTTTTTAAGCCTTAGTTCTATTGTACCATTTGTTCTCTCTACCAGTCCCGCGCTTTGCGGATGGTACGAGCAGTGATTTTTTAGACTTATTCCTAGGTGGTTTGCTATGTATTGCATTATGCTGTTTACAAAATGAGTTCCATTGTCGCTCCAGATGATTCTGGGGATCCCATGTTCTGGGATTATGTGTTTACAGATGGCTTTAGCCACCGTCAATGCGTCTGGTGTTTTTGAGGGGACTATTTCAGTCCATTTCGAGAATGAGTCAATCAAGACTAAACAGTATTTATACTGGTTGCTTCTGGATAATTCAATGAAATCCATGTGTATAATTTCAAATGGGTAGGTACCTTTTGGGCATTGGCCTCGTTTGGGTCTGAGGTTACCTTGCACATTATGTTTGCAGCAAGTTAAACAGTCTCTACAAAAAATTTTAAAATAGGTATTTAGACCTGTTGTCACATGGAAAACACGCTGTACCATGTCTATCATCCCCCTTGTTGAGACATGAGACTTTCCATGGCTCAATTTTGCTACCATTTGGAATAATTTTTTTGGCAAGCAGGGTAGGCCTTTTATTGTATATAGGCCGTCCGCAGACTGTTCTGTGCCTTTGAGTATCCATGCATCTTTTTCATTCTGTGGTGCAATGTTTTGCATTTCAATTAATACTGTTTTTGGGATTGACTCATGTTGTTGTTGTGTATACTGAGCACTCAGTGTTTGTGCTGCTCCTTTGTTGTTGTTGTTGTTGTAGAGGCAGCGCCCAGGTGGCCCTAACATAGGGTACGCCTGGCTAGCGCTAGCACCTTCGACGGCTCAGTCACCAGCACGTCCAGGGGGGGTGAGGCGACACCGAAGATCTGGAGGCGGAGGGAAGAAAGGCCGGGGCAACGCTGGAGCCAATGTTCATGGTCTTGCGTCTCTTCCCGGCAGAGGGGGCAGGTTGGGTCGAGGGTGGGGTTGAGAAGGTGACGGTAAGCTCTCAGGCTTGGGTGGTGGCCCGAGCGGAGGCGGGCGATGAGAACCGCGTCGCTCCGGTTCTTCACGCGCGCACAGTCTAGGCGCCAGTTATATTTTGGGTAGACGACCGCTGCGCGATGATCCGGTCTAGGTGGATTGTCGCGAATTAGTCGTCTGATGGCTGCCTTGGCTGGGGCGAATGAGATTGGTCGTGGCTCGTCGACCTTGGAGGAGGCGGCTTCCTTCGCTAGGGCATCTGCCATCTCGTTCCCAGGCAACCCGCAGTGACCTGGGGTCCACAGGAGGGCTGTCCGAGCCCTGCGCTGGTTCAGCAGACGACGGATTTCGCCGGTGTCGGCCGAGTGGCTGGCGATGGCAGTCAGTAGTGATTGACTGTCCGAGCACACTGCGACGTCACCAGCTATGTCCGTGTCAGTTAGCCATTGCAGGGCCATCGTCATGGCCGCCTTCTCTTCCTCGAAGGAGGACGTGAAAGGGGCCCCACGCATCGGCTTTGAGTGCGTGGTGATTGGGTCTGCCGGATCTCCAGTGGTGACGATCATTGCCACCCCGCCGGCCCTTGTTCCATCGGTAGCAGAGCCGTCGGTGTAGATGGTGACCTCTGGTGCGACTGCACGGATGGCGGAGATGGCACGTTCCCGAAGGACTGGCAGGGGATCGAGTTTTGTGGCACTCCCAAGGGTTGCAGAGACCGTCCAGAGGTCGGTGTCGTTCACCCATGGGCACTCGATGGGGGGCGGGAGGACCTCTCGTTGGTTGGACAGGGCGGGGGGGAGGGCGGACATAGTTCCCGACGCGGTCTTGCGCCAGCTGGAACGCTGGAGACGGTGCACGACTGTCTTAGTAGCAAGTTCGTGCCGAGGGTGATCAGGAGGAAGGCGGAGGGCTTTTTCAAAGGAGATGGCTGCTAGTTGGTTTACTCGCGAGGAGTAGGAGCACACGCCCGCTTCTAGCTGCAGCGCCTCGACTGGTGTAGTCCTCAGTTGGCCCGTCACGATGCGCAGGGCACTGTTCTGGGCGCGACCAAGGTCGTCGAGTCGAGACCGCGACAGGAAGGGTTGCCATGCTGGGGCGGCATAGTCCATGACGCTCCGCTGAAGGGCGAGGTGGACAGAGCGTAGGCTGTTTTTCTGCCAACCCCAGTCTTTTGTGGTCAGAGAGGCAAGGATGCGGTTTCTGGAAGCCACTGTCTTAGTGACGGCCTTCACGTGTGGCCCGAAACTCAGGCACCTGTCGAGCTTTACCCCAAGGAATTTGGGGGTGGGGTTGAAGCGCAGGCTCGTTGTTCCCACATTGACGGACGGGGTCCAGGAAGCCTCCCTTGGGTCGGTTGAGAAGAAAGTGACCTCACTCTTCGAGGCGTTCAACTTCATCTTCTTTTTGCAGCTCCACTCACAGACAGCTCCGACTGCGTTCTGGATCGCCGCCTCAGCGTCTTCCTTGCGTGTACTCTGTGCCAGCAGGGCAACATCGTCGGCATAAAGCGCGATGTCGACCCCTGCTGGGATGACTCTTCGGAGGTTGTTGATGTATAACACGAAGAGGAGGGGTGCAAGGACAGAGCCTTGGGGGAGACCTTGGCGCAGTGGGACGGACTTTCCCCGCTCCCCGTTTATTAGGACCCTGGCTCGGCGGTCGGAGAGGAAGCTCTTTAACCACCGGGCAGTTTGGGCTGGCATGCCTACGTCCAGCGCCGTCAGGAGGAGATCCTCCTTCCAGACACGGTCGTAGGCTTTGCTGTTGTCCAGCAGGGCCATCACACCGCGGAGCGTTTTTTTCCGTTGGAAGCCGTCGCTAATGGTCTGCGTGACGTGGAGGATCTGGTCTTCGCAGCTCCTCAGTTTGCGGAAGCCCGCCTGCTCTCTGCAGATCCAACCTCCGGTTTCTGCCTCGTAGTACACTCGGTTGTGGATGATTCTCTCGAGGGTCTTCACCACGCACGAGGTCAGGCTGATTGGACGATAGGAAGAGATGTCACTGGCAGGTTTGCCAGTCTTCCTGAGAGGTAGGATGGTTGCCTCTCTCCATGCCTGCGGGCAGGAACCGGATCTGAAGGATTCATTGAAGATTCCCAGGAGTTCCCGCCTGGCCGCAGGTCCCAGCGCCTTGATGAAGGATGGGGGGATATCGTCCGGACCTGGGGCGCCCGTCGGTCGCATCTGATGGATCGCAGTTTTGAGCTCCCGCTCGCTGAAATCCGCGCAGCTCTCGCCGTCAGCTGATGGGGCATCCAGCCGTTGCTTCGCTTCTCGGATGCGGTGTCGTTCTTCTTTGGAGAAGGAGAGTCTGCACACTGCGGCATAGTGCTTTGCAAAAACATCGGCTTTCCCCACATTGGTGGTGTAGAGGCGGCCGTTGTGTTGCAAGGACTCAGTGAGCGCGCAGTCATCGGGTGATCCGCTGAGAGA
The DNA here is from genome assembly GCF_051989575.1 of Stigmatopora nigra. Taxonomy (NCBI): domain Eukaryota; kingdom Metazoa; phylum Chordata; class Actinopteri; order Syngnathiformes; family Syngnathidae; genus Stigmatopora; species Stigmatopora nigra. Next base: position 213,760 of record NW_027551606.1, read on the forward strand.
GCGGATCAAACGCCACGTTTTGCTGGTGTCCGGGTTGAACTCCAGCTCCTCCAATAGGGCAGCCCACTTTGCTTCCTTGGCCGACCGGGTGAGTGAGTTCACTTTCCTGCAAGCGGCCAGCCAGTCTTCTCTGTGGGTGCTTATGGAGCGACGTAGGCGATTGCGGTCTTTGATAGCAGATCTCACGTCAGCCGACATCCAGGTATTGCTCGTCTTGCCTCTCCGGGATTTGCCAACGACGCGCTTCCCCACCTCCTTCAACAGGGTCGTGAAGCGGGAGAGGCGGTTGGACAGCGGCGGGGGCGTGTTGGTTCCAAAACTCAGTACTGCATCTTCTACGTCTTGAGTGAAGGTTGCCCAGTCGACGTCTTTGTGGTTCCACCGTGCCGTTGGTAGGGGCGGGCATGACGGGCGGACGACACAGGCCACTGAGATGGACAGGGGTAGGTGGTCGGATCCAAGGTCCTCATCAACAGTCCATTCGGCATGGTTGGCGAGCCGCGGGTGGGCAAAGGTGAGGTCGGGTGTACTAAGCCCGCCGGTGCTTCGGTTCACCCTTGTTGCCGACCCGTTGTTAAGGAGTGTGATGGAGTTCCTCAGCAGCCAGTCCTCGATGTCGGCCCCACGCTTGTCGCTTGGCTGGTTGTGGTCCCAGAGGCCGGAGTGGGCGTTTAGGTCACCGCCGATGATCACGTCGGTGTTCGCCCCGATCCAGGTGAGGTCCAGTTCGGAATTTGGTCCCGGATCTCGGCATGGGGGTGCGTAGAGGTTGTGCACCGTCAGCCAGCGGTGCCGGGTCACACGTACCTTGATCGTGGACGACTCCAGGAGGCCCCGCAGGGAGGCGCCCAGGTTCATGAAGGAGAGGTCGTCTTTGATCAGGGTCATGAGTCCGCCCCCGGGTTGGTCTTTGGGGCGGTCGGCACGGACGACAGCATACCCCGGGAAGGTCGGGGTGGAGTCTTTGGCCCGCAGCTTGCTTTCCTGGATCAAGCAAATGTCGTACTTGCCTTCGACCATCCGCTTTTCCAGCTCGGCAGACTTTGTCTTCACGCCGTCAGCATTCCACTGCAAGATGCGCAGCGTGGATCTCTTGGCTACGTCGGGGATGTCCGTCTTTGGTTTTGGGAAGGGTAGGAGGGGGTTTGTCGGGTTGGGTTGGGGTTGGGAGGTAACCGGTGTCGGGGTGGTGGCACATTGTGGGCAGGACCAGGTGTCAGATGGCCTCATAGTTGCCGCAGCATCACGGGTAGCGCCTGAGCAGGACCGGTGGTAGGGGGCTCTGCAGACTCGACAGGTGAGGGGCTGGGTCGTCTTGGCGATGGTACGCTGGCAGCCGGTGCATTTCACTTTGTGCTGGGAGTCAGACAGGGGTTGGACTGCAAGGCCGGCCGCAACGCGGCCGGCGACTGTCTCGATTCGGGGCCTGTGCAGTGGGTATCTCCATGGGGACGCCTCGGGGGTGTCTCCACGGCAGCGCCTTCCGCGGTGGGTCATCGCTCCACAACTGGTTTCCGCGCATGCAAGGAAGCGGATCCCAGTCTTGAGTGCCTTGTTGCAGGAGCAACAAATCCGCCCTCCCGAAGGGGGAGGGCCGGGAGGTTGGCCTCCGTGGGCCACGCACCTCCAAGGGCCGGTCTGCAACCGCCGGGAGAGGCCGCTGCAGGCCGACTGTTTGTGGCATAGGGCGGGGCAGGAAGGGGCGGAGCAATGGAGCGGAGGTTGGCCGCGACGGATCGGACGGTGGCAGTGGTGGCAATCTCCGTCAGGTCCCGGGTTCGTTTCGACATCTCCGGCAAGGAGGAGGAGGCGGGAGGCCAGTGCCGGATACCAGGCCCCCCATCTCAAAAAGGTGAGGGGGGGAGACTCCAGGGTCTCGGTGGCGCCAGCTCCCTGACCGGGCCGATGGTCCGAGTCGTGGGGTGCGCGCCTGACGAAGCACATTCGCCCAGAGGTCTGGTTGAATGGAAGGGGCCACGAAGAGGCTGTGCTTGTTCCCTTCCGCTGCTCCTTTAGCTGCTGTATCTGCTCTAGTATTTCCTCTACTAATTCTGTCGCTGCTGTTACTATGTGCCTTACATTTGCATACAGCTATGTGGCTGGGAAGTAGTACTGCATTAAGTAATTGTTTCAGCAGTTCGGCATGCTCTACTGATTTGCCTGTGGATGTTTTCATCCCTCTTCTAATCCATTGTGCAGCAAATACATGTAGAGTGGAGTGTGCATATTGGCTGTCTGTATAAATCGTGACCTTCCTACCTTTAAACAATGTGCACGCCTTTGTCAATGCTATAATTTCTGCATCTTGCGCTGAGAGATTAGATGGCAATTTTTCTGCACATAAGACTTTGTTGTCTGTGACGACTGCAAATCCTACTTGATTTTTTCCTTGTTCTGATTTGGATGCGGATCCATCTACGTATACATAAGTGCTGTCTGGAATTGGAGTGTCTTTTAGATCTGGTCTTGGTTTACAGTTTTCACTGGTTCTTTCATCACATTGGTGTGGATCTCCGTCTTCTTCAGTTTGTATTAACGTTGCTGGGTTCAAGGTATTGCATCGCTTAATCGTGAGATGGGGTTGCGATAACAATGTGGCTGTTACGGCCAGGTGTCTTGCTGGTGACAGGAACGACATTTTGGTTTGTGTTATCAGTAGATCCACTTCATGGGGGACTTGGAGTGTGAGTGGATGGAACAGTAAAAGTTCAGCTGTCATCTGGACCGCTAATGCTGCTGCGCACACTGCTCGTACTTACGGGGGTAGGGCAGCTGCAACTGGGTCCAGTCGTTTTGGGTAGAACGCTACTGGTTTAATCTTTGTTCCATGTGGTTGTAGTAACACTGATGTCATGAACGCTCCTTTGCAAGTCACTGTTTGGGTGAATGGTTTTTCATAGTCAGGAAATGCTAGGACTCCTGATTCCAAGATGTGTTGCTTCACTTCCATGAATGTTCGGTTTCCTTCTTCAGTCCATGTCACTGGGTATCTCATTGTCATCTCAGTGGCATAGATCATGTCTAGAAGTGGCTGAGTTAGTTCTGCATAATTTGGAATCCAACTCCTGCAGTAGTTAGTTAGGCCTAAGAAGGCCATCATTTGTTTTTTCGTCTGTGGTTTCGGACATTGCTGGATGGCTTCTCGTCTTCCATCCGTTAGTTCCCTTCCTTTCTGTGAGACTCAGTGTCCCAAGAAGATGACTGACTCCTGACAGTACTGCAGTTTCTTCAGCGACGCCTTGTTCCCAGTTTGCTCTCGATGTTTGAATAATCTGATTGCTTCCTCTTTGTTTTCCTCTTCGGTGGGGCTGGCTATCAGTATATCGTCTACATATACTAGGATCTGTGTGGTGTCTGTGTTCATGCTGATTTATACATGCTGCAATCTCTTGTGAGAATATTGTGGGGCTGTCGCAGAATCCCTGTGGCAGCCTTGTGTATGTGTATTTGGTTCCTTCGAATGTGAAACCAAACCAGTCTTGTGCTGTTTTGTGTAATGGTATAGAGAAAAAATGCATTGCTTAGGTCAATTACTGTAAAGAATTTCTGATTTGGCTTTAACTCGTTCAACAGTATGTGTGGGTCGGGTACGCAGGGTGCTCTGGACTTCACTGCTTCATTGACCCGTCTTAGGTCTTGGACCAATCTCCACGTTCCCGTCTCCGTTTTCTTCACGGGAAAGATAGGTGTGTTACATTCGCTTGATGGACTTTCAATTAGAATGCCTGCTTCGAGCATTTCTTTAATTACTGGTCTGATGCCATTTATAGCATCTGGTTTAAGGGGGTATTGTTTAGCCCGTGGTCGAAATGATGTCTTGGGCTCAATTCTTACTTCTCTTGCTGTGGTCATTTTTCCTACATCTGCTTTTGATTTGGACCACAGTGAACTCGGTACTGTAGGGAAATCTTCAGCTTGTAGTAGTATGTAGTCTTGTCATGCAGTTAAATGCGTCTTCGGACTTGCTTGGGTCATCCACTTCAGCTTCTGTCTTGTCACTGTTCCATATGGGGTGTTTGTTAGTACGCTGACTGTGGGAGTCTGATGTGACCACGACTCCTCGTTTCTGGTCTTCAAAAATTGCACCATGCGTCCTAGGTCTTTCCAGGACCTGTGGTGTTTTCTCTTTATGGACACATGAGGTGTTATCTCAAACTGTAGTAGTTTTTTCGCTTGTGGCGGCAAGTCCACCGAAGTGGCTGCATCTCCCTCTGCTGTGGAATACAGGTACTCCAGTCGGACTAGTTGGGGTCCCAGTCGCTCGAAGTGTTTAACAAATTCTGGTCTGGCTTATCCAAATTTCATGGTGTTGTGTAGTGGCCAGTGGGTTTGTGTTTGGCCATTAATATTTTCGACTTTGGATTTTAACTGTCGGATTACGGATGAGGGCCCTTGTGTTGCTAAATCTAGGGAGTAGAACGTATGAGGTTCCTCTTGATCTTCAACTATTTGGATTTCCGCTTCCTCCCATCTGTGTACTGGTTTCATACCATCGTCTGTGGGGATAAGGCTGATTCCCAGTTTACGGAGTAGATCTCTTCCCATGAGGTTCACAGGACAGTTTTTACTCAGGACAAATTTTGCTTCATGATTTTGTCCATTTTCATCAGTTATTTTTGTTTTCTTCGACTTCTTCAATAGCTCCATGTGTCCTCCTGCTCCTATCACAGTGATCCACTCCTTTCCTGGTATCAATCCTGGCACTTTGTCTTTGATGACTGATTTATCTGCTCCAGTGTCGCATAAGAATCTTACTGGTGTTTGACTTTGTCCCACCAGTAAGGTGTAGTATGGTTTGCTATCTCTCTCCCAGAGGGTGGACATGATTTCGGTTAAGTCTAACACTTCTACTGGCGAGCAGGGGGTTTCTTCGTCCTACCAAACGCTTTCTTCAGTTTCCTCTTCTGTGTTAGACTTCCATTTCTTCTGGCGTCATTCTTGATATTGATTTTCAGGGTTGAACGGTGGGGGTCTCTGGTTCCACCTGTGTGTATTTTTGCAGTCTCGAGCAAAATGTCCTCTCTCTTGACACTTGAAACACTTGTCATCTGGGCTTCTTCTTCTTGGTCGGCCGTGTCTTCCTCGGCCACTTACTCTTCCATGTCCTCGTTGGTAGTATACTTCTGATGACTCTTCGTCCACCGATGAGGCCATGGCTTGGGTCAGAGCGTTAACTCCTGAACTTACCTGTTTTTGGCAGTGTCTCTCCTCAGCATGAATCGCCCACTCCATGAGTTGGTTCATTGGCATGGTTCGGTATGTGACACAGTACTTCTGCACGAACCCTTTGATGTGGGGCTGGAGGCCTTCCAGGAACCCTTGTCTCAGTTGGGCTTGGTACGCCCCTTGCTCATTTTGGTCTTCCGTTATCCCACTGTGGGCTTTGAACACTTCTTCAAATCTTGCTCTGAATTTATGAATTCCTTCTCCTTGTTCCTGTCTTGTGGCTCTAATTTTGTCATAACATGGTGTTGGGCGCCACGTCTCTCGAACTCGACTCAGGACTCTTTCTACTAGCATCGTTAGGTCTGGTGAATCATGGGGGTGAATTTTTCCTTGGTTGTTTTTTTCATCGAAGTTTCCTCTCACTCTTGCCCAGTTGTGTCCCAGACTCATGGTGAACGCTTTTCTTGTCTCAGCTCCATTCAGGTGAAAACTTTGCCTTAGCTGTTCAAAATTATTGGACCATTCAGTTGGGTTTTTTATTGGGTCTCCCAGTCCCTTTCATGCTTCAGTACATTCAGACTCGGTCCATGGACGGTGGACGAGAATGGTTTGATCACGATCTCCATTCACTTGGAAGTGTGGGTTTGCAACTTCAACCATGGGATACATTTGGCTTGGTGGTGCCCATGGCTGTGGGCCAGTGTAAGGTCCTTGAAATGCTATCAAGGGAGGATAGAGTTGTCCTCCTCCCATTTTTTCTCTTTGTGCTCTTGTCTGCATTTTGATTACTCCTGCTGGTTCTGCAGCGGCACCTGTGGACTCTGGCTCACCCCTCCTTCTTCATCGTGTGGATTGTAAGAGGCCCTTTGTAACTTGAGATGTTGTTCTTGTGTGTGCATCTCAGGTCCCCCTCCCTCTTTGTGCCCTTGGCTCGTAAAAGGTGCCTGGCACAGCCTGTCCGAAGTGAGTGCACTGGAGGGGGCCAGTGTCTCTTCGTGGGGCCTAATATTAATCAAAGCTGCCATACTTGTTTTTCGTTCAGCTTGTTTAATTTTCTTCATAATTTTTTGTTTCTGTCTTAATTGGGCTTGACCGATCCAAACTTGAATATCTTGAAGTTCTTTACATATCTTCTCTTTTTTTTCCTCTTTCAATAGCCTTCTCGACTTGTAATTTACGCTTTATGGCCTGTAATGGCTCCTCCAACAGTCTCCCATCCCACTCTTTGTCTTTATTCTTCCTCCATTCTTTCATATATGTGCAATTATCAGGAAAATGCTTCAGCATAAACTTCATGTCGGTTGAGAGTTCTTTGCTGTTTGTTAAACCCATTTTTGCAACTTTTCTTTTGTTTGAAGATTTTTGCTTATTCAAAAATTATATTGATATATTCCGTTATTCTTATAATGTATTCATTAGTTTTTATTTAGTGTTTACTCACCTTCTCTAGGGACGTCCCGTTTAATTTACTATCTTATTTTCCCGCCTAGATAGTCATTTATACTCTTATTTTGCGCGGCAAACGACGTGATTTACGAGGGTGTCACAAGTGCTGTGGTTTAAATTTCTCCTTAGGGAGATTACTTGCAAGTTTTATATTTATTATTCTATATATATATATATATATATATATATATATATATATATATATATATATATATATATATATATATATATATATATATATATATATATATATATATATATATATATATATATATATATATATATATATATATATATATATATATATATATATATATATATATATATATATATATATATAGAATAATAAATATAAAACTTGCTCAAAGCTCAAAATAAAGAATATATATATATATATATATATATATATATATATATATATATATATATATATATATATATATATATATATATATATATATATATATATATATATATATATATATATATATATTCTTTATTTTGAGCTTTCATTCTCTTGGCACAGTGTAATAATATTTTTTCTATATCTTTAACGCAATCCTCGGAGTCCCTGGCGGAGAGTTGCGACCTCCTCCTCTTTGTCTGGTGATTCACGCATTAGAACTCAAACCAGAAATCTCGAGATCCTTACTTGATCTCCCGTTTAATTTACCTAACTTCTCAAATCCCGAGAACGTTTCCCCTAACTTACGGGGAGCGGTAAAGAAACATTTTTCTCCGACACACGGAGCATCTTTCTTCTCTAGAAAGACAGGGTCTCAATACTGGATTGGATTCTACAAATTAATTTTAAAAGTGCCTTACCGCTCAGATGTGCTCTGTGTCCGGTGGGATGGATTCGCTTCCTTCTTCTGAACAGCGGAGAATCGATCACCCTTCTCCCCAATGGGGAGACAGCTGACGTCAGATTTTTGGATTAATTATTCGCGATCCAAAATCAGGATGCGAAACCTACCGGGTTTCGGGCACCAGAATGTTGGAGCTACCAGCCAACACTTAAATAAACTCGAACACAGGAACACACACTGATGCGGATGGAATGAAACTTAAAGCCCGCGTCTGCAGAGGCGGGGGAGTGGACAAATCAGAGGCCTGAGAGTGTGACTACTCTCCAAGCTCCTCAAGGCTGTTTCCCGCTGAAAAGTTGCTTCAACGGTGGTTTTATTAGAGATAAGACAAGTCATAAAAATGGTAGGCGTCAATACAAATGAAGGAGGTGGAGTACAAAAGGTGTAGTGCACATTTTAACCAATAGGTGTAAGTGAAATGGGTGCAAGATTAAATATATATGCATGCAAATATATTTCACACCCAGCGTAAATTTTCTCCAAAACATGCATTTTGCAATAAAAAATAGTTGTTGCATTATAACTGGGTCCAGTCGGGTCTGGTTGCTGTTTATATCTGAAACTTGTGTCCAAAGATGATAGGGATGTATATTTTACTATTCTGTTTAAAAATAATCATGCAGGGATGTTTTGGGGCTTTTTTATACAAGAATCAAAAACCTCCATTATGGATCGTTATTTTGCATGGTGGTTGAATTAGAACCGGGCCCAGTCGGTTCTGGTTGGTGCTTTTACCAAGAATTAGTGTCAATTGATTTGATGGATGCATTTTCACTATTCTGTGTGAAATTAAAGATGCAGGGAATATTTCCCACCGTCAATAGTGTAAAATCGTCCTATCCATGTAAGTCTTTCATGGCATCATTCTAGGTGATTCTGGAGCTATTTCCCACCATAAAAAGTCTCCATAACAGGCACTTTGCGATTAAAATAGTGGTCCTATTAGAACCAGGCCCAGTCGGTTCTGGTTGATGTATGTAGCAGGAACTTGTGTCAAATGATGATGGGGATGTATTTTTGACTATTCTCTATAAAAATAATCATCTAGGGATTTTAAGAAAATCTTTTATGCCCTAATCAATGACCTCCCTTTGGGCACTTTATTTTGCATAGTGGTTGTATTAGAAACAGGCCCAGTCGGTTCTGGTTTGTGTATACACCCGTAACTTGTGTCCGATGGGAATGGGGTTGTATATTTTACTATTCTGTATGAAAATCGTCATCTAGGGATGTTCAGAAGTTATTTTATGCCCGAATAAATGACCTCTATTTGGACACTTTATTTTGCATGGTGGTTGTATTAGAACCAAGCCCAGTCGGTTCTGGTTGGGTCTTATACCCAGAGTTAGTATTGATTGTGTAGGTGGATGTATTTTCACAATTCTGTCTAAAATTAAAGATCCAGGATAGTTCTAGGGCTATTTCCCAGCATAAATTTTCTCCAAAACATGCATTTTGCGATAAAAAATAGTAGTTGCATTATAACTGGGTCCAGTCGGGTCTGGTTGCTGTTTATATCTGAAACTTGTGTCCAAAGATGATAGGGATGTATATTTTACTATTCTGTTTAAAAATAATCATGCAGGGATGTTTTGGGGCTTTTTTTATACAAGAATCATAAACCTCCAATGGATCTTAATTTTGCATGGTTGTTGAATTAGAACCGGGACCAGTCGGTTCTGGTTGCCGCTTTTACCCACATTTAGTGTCAATTGTGTGGATGGATGCATTTTCACTATTTTGTGTAAAATTAAAGATGCAGGGATGTTTTGGGAATATTTCCCACCGTCAATAGTGTCCAAAACATTTTGCGATAAAAATAGTGGTTGTATTAGAACAAGGCCCAATCGGTTCTGGTTGGTGTATTTACCCAGAATTTGTGTTGGTTGAGTAGGTGGATGTAGTTTCACTATTTTCTATAAAAATAATGTTTCCCACCATAAACATTGTCCAAAACAGGCATTTTGCGATTAAAATAGTGGTCGTATTAGAACCGGGCCCAGTCGGTTCTGGTTGCCGCTTTTACCCAGATTTAGTGTCAATTGTGTGGAGGGATGCATTTTCACTATTATGTGTAAAATTAAAGATGCAGGGATGTTTTGGGAATATTTCCCAACGTCAATAGTGTCCAAAACATTTTGCGATAAAAATAGTGGTTGTATTAGAACAAGGCCCAATCGGTTCTGGTTGGTGTATTTACCCATAATTTGTGTTGGTTGAGTAGGTGGATGTAGTTTCACTATTTTCTATAAAAATAATGTTTCCCACCATAAACATTGTCCAAAACAGGCATTTTGCGATTAAAATAGTGGTCGTATTAGAACCAGGCCCAGTCGGTTCTGGTTGGTGCTTCTACCCATAATTAGTGGTGAATGTGTAGATGGATGTATTTTCACTATTCTGTGTAAAAATAATGATCCAGGATGGTTCTGGAGCTATTTTCCCACCATAAACAGTGTCCAAAACAGGCATTCTGGGATTAAAATAGTGGTTGTATTAGAACCAGGCCCAGTCTGTTCTGGTTAGTGAATTTACCCGAAAAATTGTATCCATTGACGATGGGGATGTATTTTTGATTATTATGTATAAAAATAATCATCTAGGGATTTTCAGAAGTTCTGTTATTCCCGAATCAATGACCTCCATTTGGGCACATTATTGACGGAGCTCACGACCATGATCCAGTGTGTGGCTCGGATGTGTCCCTCAAACACAAATACTGATCAGTCTCATCCAAAATCGTAATGGCTCAGTTCCCTTGAGTGGGAGCGGCAAGGAACGCCCTGCATTTGAAGACCATTGAAGGCAGGTTCCGGGCCTGGGTCGGCGCATCAGTCAGGCTGGGTAGCCGCCATGGCCCAGGTGATTTTCCAGGGCTGCCCTGCTCTTGACGGAGTGGCCACCCAGCGGGGCTGTGTGTGTGCCATGGTGGGAGACTCGTGCTGCCCCTTCATCCCTGCCGGCATGTCCTGCTCGGTCCATGATGCCCTGCAGGCGATTAGGAACATGCAGAGAGCTGTGACCGGAGATTCGGTTCCACAACGAGGATGGCTTGACTGGTTCTTCTCTGGCTCATGGAAACAGCCATTTCAATATTTCGATATTTTCACAGACACAAAAGGAGGGAATTGTGGGATGGACTGGCTAACTGGCTTAATAATTGTTTATTCTTGTCGCACCATGTGGTCATACTGGTTTTACCTTTGTTTGATAAGATCGTAGAATGCAAGGTAGACTAGCCAAACTGGTTTTACAATTGAATTAAAAGATCGTGGAATGTAAGAAAGACTAACTAGTTGGCCTTGCAATTGTTTGTTCGCCTCGCGAAATATAAGAAAGGCTGGCTAACAGGGTTTGCAATTGTTTCCTTGAATTGATCTGCATCCCATCAACCAAGACACCAATCGTCGTTCAAGTCCCTTTGCTCAGCCTACAGCTTACTCACTTGGGATTACACAGGACTGACTCCAGTTATTTTTATTGGTACCTACAAGCTCCCAGAGTCTGAGTGGTCTGGCCAGACACCTTGGACCAGGTCCTCCTCCATACAGGCTACAAAACCATCACATGGCCCCTTTCCAAAGAAGCTACCACCATGACCGCTAACTTCACCAAGTTAGCCACCACCATCAAAGATGGTAAACATATGCTAGACCTTACGACCAATATCCAACAAAAAGGCTGCATCAACCTATGCCTCCGACCGGACCGACCAGGAAAAGGCCCCCTCTTTACTATCAACATCCGCACTACTAGTCCAGCCATGGTCCCCAAAGTGATTGGTGTGAACCCCTTCGTACAACCATCCGCCACACGCCTACTCAAAATCCGTCCGGCAGGAACACCTAAGCCTGAGTAGATACACCTTATTCTCGCCCATGTCCAAACACAGGAAGAAAACGACTACAACCTGATGATGAGGAACAGTTGGTACAGATACACCGCACTCACAGCCCGCGCCACAACCAATGAGTTGTTATGTCTGTTCCCTCATGCCTACTGCCGTAGCCCAACCACAGCTATGGTCCAACCGACAGAACGAAGAACTCGCCAACCTCACCTACAACTGTATCCTGGGTAATCTGAGAGAATCCTTCCAGCAAAGCTCGACCGCCTACATACCATGGTCGCAGTACCATTAGCAGCTACAGTCAATACCGCAACGTATGTCCAGTGCATCAACTGAACAGACTGTTATCCATCCTGTTTCAACTTCAGCGGACCGGATCCGAAGACCCCTTTGGACCAAGTTCACGTCACCAGGTGCGCCGAGATCAGACACATTCCTTCCCAATCATGGACAGTACTGGATCAAATATGGTGGCTCTGCGAATGGCAAGTGTATATGATCCTCCCCACCAATACAACTGGGCTCTGTGTCCCTACATCTGCATCCGACCACACGTACGTTCTAACAGCAGACTCGATTCCAACTGTCGACGCCAACCCACATCTACCCACCAGGCGTCAACGACGGAGCTTTGATTTCTTCCCCCATGATTCAGTTTGGGGCTCGGATGTCCCCCTCTAATACAAACACTGGTCAGTCTCCTCCAAAATCATGATGGCGGTATTCCCCAGGGTAGGAACAGCGAAGAACACCCTACGTCTGGAAACCATTGACTACAGATTCCAGGCCCGACACTAATCAATTACTTGTTGCCCTGCAAATGACTGAAACGTATCTGTCCAAAGTCTTAGGGACAACTGTCAGTTTTGCCTGTATTTAAGACACACTCACTGGTCATTCGACTAGAGTTGCAGTAACATCGCAGTGAACAGGAGCCCACTGTAGGAACTCTCTGTCCACTTTGCAGTCTGGTCATACATATTTTCTATTTAAATTTATCTCACTCTTTCTTAGCCTGCTCCTGAAGTTGTATTTTCAGACCTAACAAACATTTCAGTTTTTTTGCCCTAATGTGCGTTTCATGCGCTGAAAATCATGTTTTGGCCAAGTATCCTAGTTTTCACTATAACTTAACCTAACCCTAACCCTAACCCTAACCCTAACTTTCATCACTTAGAATGATATCAAATGAAAAACCTACTTAATTCGACTTTAAGAAGTTTCTTGACCATGGGACCGAGTTGACGAGCTTCGTGACCATAAGACAGAGCCAAAGAAATGTGGGGGTCGGCTGTATCCGACATTTTGTACCACACTTTTTGCGATTCGTCCAAATCAACATATGAAGCTACGCCTTCTGGACCCACAAATATTTTGGTGGATTTCAATTGCCAGGGTGTTCCAAGAACCTTCTGAAAACGGTCTCGATAGACTAAGTCATCTTCTGTGTCATAAAACAAAGTACAATGAAAGTCATCCTTGGGCGGATGGTAAGGCCGGAGTGAATCAATGAATGATTTCCACTGGTGATAAACAAACAACAGTCCCCCAGTGGCCGGAGTTTCAGGCTCAAGACATGACCAATAGATTGTTGCTACCTCGGTGTCTTGTTGCAAGGGACACATCAACCATTGTCCACATGTTCGTACTGGTTGCGAACACGGAATCTTTGCACCATTTGGTAAAGTCACTGTGAGGCCATCCGGCCCACATAAGATGGTAGCTCCAATAGACATCAACAAGTCTCTTCCCATTAAATTCACAGGTGTTTGGGGTGAATGGACGTAGGAATGAAATAGAGTCTGTTTTAGGTGGGGTATTTCCGTTTGCAGCGGTCTGGTAATAGGCAGAGCTTGAGGAGATCCCGAGAAGCCGACCAAAGTTATGGTTGAAGAGGAGAGACAACCGGCTGTGAGCGGCATGTTCAAAGATGAGTATGTTGCTCCCGTGTCCACCAAAGCTGATGTTTGGACGCCGTTGATTCTCATATGAAGCATTGGGTCTGCCGTTCCCCTGCTTACCGAGCCTCTCGGGCACCCCTATTCGGAGTGTGGAGGATCCCATGGACTGTGAGGATCATCTCCACCCTGGTAATATTGTCCAGTTGACTGAGCTGGCTGCTGTGACCGCCATGGTCTGCCAGTGCCTCTTGCTCCTCCGCGCGTGGGCCGCTGTTGATGTGGTGGCCCCCCCTGTTGTGTTGGGGGTTGCCGCGGGTACTGTCGCTGACTGGGACACTCATGTCTCCAGTGTCCAGGACGGCCACATGTAAAACAGTTGTCTTGTTGGCCCGGTCTCGAGTACCCTTTTCCCCGGCCACCAGAGAAACCACCCCTGCGACCACCGTATCCATCATGGAACTGACCACCATCTCGAGCCCGACCATGGCCCTGGAACATCTGGGCAGATTGGTTTGTCTTTTCCTGTTTAGATTTTTTGGATTCACTATAAAATTTGGAAAGTTGTAATTTTACCAGAGCAGAATTCATATTTAGCGACTCGGCTTTTTCTTTTACCTTCTCGTTGTCATACATCTTACAATGGTGAGACAGGTGACGTTTAAACCTTGGTTCATCACCAGTCAACAAGTCAGGGTCCTTTTTCAACTCCTTTTTCACAGGTTCTGGAAGACCCTCGACAACAGCTGTTCGGAATAAGAGGATATTATCTAATCTGCCCGATGGGTGTCGGCCGGTACTATCTATCCAGGCATTTATGCACTTTTCATAGTGTACCGGACCTCCCACTCCATCGATGTATGGAAACACGGTTGGAGCCATGTCATGGGATCTTGGGAAGGTATTTTTAATTGCCGTAAATAAGGCGCCCGATACCTGGGACAATGGGGTTTCGTGTGGGTACCTGATAGTTTCTGCTTCCTCCTCTATCATTTGTAATTGATGATGAGAGCAGGAAGCTGATATGGCCTGTCTCATGTCACCAAGCGCACAATTCTGTCCGCTCATTAGGGCCAAAAACTTCATCAGCCATGTACTTCCTCCATTTGCCATTGGAGGGAGTTGGTCAGCCAATGTAGCCACATCTCTAAGACCAAGAGGTTCAAATATCATTTCTGCTCCCTGAGGGCTGAGGGGATACATACCTCCAGATGTAGCTTGTACCCGCTTTGCGCTGGGCTTTGGTTTTGGCGCGGCAGTCTTGTCTGGTGTCTCTTTTGCCCCATTGTTACGTGGGCGAAGGGCGTAATGAGATCCCAAATCTGGTAGAGCCTGTTTATACATGTCCACACTCTCATTCTCCTGTTCACCTGCAATGTCTGAATCATTATCTGAGTTATAGTCTGATTGTCGATTCGCGTCCTCAAACAGTATAAGATTGTCAGTCAAGTCATCTTTTCCTTTTTTCCTACCTTTCTTTATTTCATTTTTCTGTCGAGTCCCTTTGGTCATTTCTTTTTCATCATTGTCCTCTCGGTCAGTCAAGTCAACTCAGGATCGTTCTGTCCTATCTTTCGCGTGTTCGAGATTACATGCTTTTCCTATGAGGCCTTTTGCCTCGGAGGACATAGCTTCCTCCTCATTCTCAACGTCAAGGATCAATCGTCCACCTAAAGTCACTATTGGTGCTTGTATGGGTATACCGTGAGGTTTTAATGGAGCTTTATTATTCAGTGGAGGCGCTGAAGGTACAAGAGTCAAAGTTGGTTCGATCTAGGTGGGGGCCCTCACCGCAGCCAAAGCTATTGACGCAATTACCAGGTTGTGTATAGCCAATCTATGCTGTTTCAACTCCTCCTCCTTTCTCAGTATCGACCCCCGCCTCCACCTCCACACCTCCTCTTTTCTCCTTCGGAGTTCCACCTCCTTAGCTGTGACGTCATGCTCTACTTTCCGCAAAGCAATGGACAAGTTATTCATATTCCATTCATGCTTTTGACCTACAAAATGTACATTTTCTTTTAAAGTACTAAATTGTTTCACCAACTCGCGTCTTATTTTTGGTTGTTTTTTTTAACTTGAACACCACTCAGAACCTGTGCTTCCACATCTGCATACAAAATTGTCAATTCATTCCATTCTCCACATTCTCCCGCACTCTCACATCCTTCCATTTTCACCAATTCAATCTAGATCAAGTCTCCGGATAAATTTGGAATTTTAGTATGTTCAATTCTAGGAATTATTGTTACTTTTTTTTTTTTTTATTTTTTTTTTTAGAATCAATTCTAGGAATCAAACATCTGTGGACCCAGTCGTTTCCCTGCTGAAGACTTTAAAATAACTCCTGCATACAACTCTTTCCGGAATCTCTTGTTCCTTTGTTTCATACGACCGTTTTCTCTATCTCAAAACGACCGTTCTGGGATCGTCATTAATTCCGACTCTAGATATATTACAACCTTTTCGGAATCTCCTATTCCCGATATCCCCTTTCTATAGTCACTTCTCCATGATTTAAAAATCCAATAGCAGAATTTTAACGTTTCAGTAATAGGTATTCTGCTTACCTTTCAGTTGATGAGGCGCCTGTCGGAGAAGTCCCAAGAGAAAGGTCTCACGCTCGCCGGCGCTCCCTCACGTTCGCTGACGTGGTTAACTTTTCCTTATTCCCACGTTCGCTGACGTGTTTTAACTTTTCCTTATTCCCACGTTCGCTGACGTGTTTAACTTTTATTTATTCCAACGTTCGTTGACGTGTTTCGATAACCGCGACTCCACGTTCGCCGACGTGTTTTAGAGTCCGCGGCTGGCCTTAACCCATATGTCTACGCAGTCTCCTCCCTGGTTCACGGACGGAATTATCGGCCTTAACCCCTATCTGTCTACGCAACCGACTCACGGACTGGGTCACCAAAACTGTTAGACTATAAATATTTTACCTGACTCCAATTCCTTAACTCTGTAGTCTCCAGTCTAACAATGGAGCGTGTTCAGCATCGGAGGAGACAAAACAGGGTTGAGCGAGTTTATCCACAGATGATTTATTCCATTCAAATTGATTCATACAGAGCTCCGGGTCTCCCTCCCATAGAATAAGCCCGCTGAGTGTTGATGTCCCAAAGCGGAGGATGGAAAAGACATTGTCCAAACCCGCGTTTGCCCAGTTATAGTCCAACAAAAATGCATATTCATTCGCTGATTAATAATGAGATGTGGGCTGGTCCAGGGCTGCTGTGAGGGGGGGTTTCTCTGGGCTCCACATCTTCCAGCCTTGAATCCACATCATCCAGACCTCTGTCTCCGCTGGTCCTATAAAGTCCCGACCCTCTGCCCTGCTCTTTGTTCCTCTGCCCTTTGAAGTCCTCCATCTGGTCTCTTATCAGTGTGGATCCCACCTTGAAATAAGAATCTCAGGAAGAGCCTTTTGTTAACATTATAGTTGAGGAGTCTCAGACCCATCCTTCTGTTCATATTGTATTTGAGTTGGGAACCAGTGGCGACTCTAAAACAAGACCGCCACAACAAAAGGAATGAGTAAAATGTGATATCAAAATGAAACAGCTATACTAAAAAGAATGAGTAAAATATGATATCAAAATGAAACAGCTATACTAAAAAGAATGAGTTAAATATGATATCAAAATGAAACAGCTATAGTAAAAAGAATGAGTAAAATATGTCATATTCTTTACCACTCAACGAATCATAATTAACCACGTATATGCATAATGACCTAATGGACAACCCATTGCCCCCCGGACACATTGCCTATGGGGATGGATCATCATCAAAAACCCTGGATGGAGAAAAACACAACGTATATGCCGTGGTGACTCAAAAAGACAACCTCAAGACAGGACGACTCCCCGGCGACTGGTCTGCACAAGCCGCAGAAATAGTGGCACTGACAGAGGCATGTAGACTATTCCTAGAACAAGACGTGACGGTGGAAAGACACAGCCCAATCCCTGCTGAATTCCTAAGAGAAATGCAAAATCATGCCCCAGAAAAAGAGAAACTGCAATGGGAAACAAAAGGAGCCACTCAACACAAGAACGGACTCTATGCAGTAGAAAACAAGCCATGCGTCCCACGATCATTGTTTGAAGTAATTGCCAAATTGAGCCATGGGAGGAGCCATGTCTCAACAGAAGGGATGATCAGTACAGTACAACAAACAATGCATGTTCCCAGAGGTCTCCAAACTTACTTCAATTTTTTTGCAGAAACTGTCTAAACTGCTGTAGACACAACTCTCAAGGCAATGAACGACCCAAGCATGGAACAAGGCAAACAGGAACATATCCCTTCGAGCTTCTGAACATGGATTTCATCAAACTGAACCAAAGTGCTGGACTCGTCGAACAAACCATTAGAACAGTAAAACTCAGACTCAGAAAAACCATGGAAGATACAGGAAAACCATGGCAAGAATGCCTGAGCCTGGTAGAAACGTACATGAGAATCATTCCAACAGCACAGGGATGCACACCATTTGAGGCAGTGAAAGACAGACCCTTCCACTGAACAATGTGGGAAAAAGATCTGGTGGTAGAAGAGAAAAGGGAAACAGAATCCCTCACTAAGTGGTTATGCAAAATGTTCCAAGAAAGAACTGTGATGAATGCAAAATAATCTGCCGACATCTTCTCTGTCTCCCACAGAGGAGGTCCTGTCCCCAGGAGACCTGGTACTCGTCAAGGTGATAAAAAGAAAGTGCTGGTCTTCTCCACGTTGGGACGGACCTCACCGTGTGATTTTGGCCATCATCATCACCGCTCTGTGTTCAACCACATGGGGGGAACGTACCAGAACCTTGGTACACTCCCACTGGAGGAGAATGCCCCACTAGCTGGTTCAGGAAACGATCAGGGGCCCCCAGATCTGCATCCCATCAACCAAGACACCAATCGTCGTTCAAGTCCCTTTGCTCAGCCTACAGCTTACTCACTTGGGATTACACAGGACTGACTCCAGTTATTTTTATTGGTACCTACAAGCTCCCAGAGTCTGAGTGGTCTGGCCAGACACCTTGGACCAGGTCCTCCTCCATACAGGCTACAAAACCATCACATGGCCCCTTTCCAAAGAAGCTACCACCATGACCGCTAACTTCACCAAGTTAGCCACCACCATCAAAGATGGTAAACATATGCTAGACCTTACGACCAATATCCAAAAAAAAGGCTGCATCAACCTATGCCTCCGACCGGACCGACCAGGAAAAGGCCCCCTCTTTACTATCACCATCCGCACTACTAGTCCAGCCATGGTCCCCAAAGTGATTGGTGTGAACCCCTTCGTACAACCATCCGCCACACGCCTACTCAAAATCCGTCCGGCAGGAACACCTAAGCCTGAGTAGATACACCTTATTCTCGCCCATGTCCAAACACAAGAAGAAAACGACTACAACCTGATGATGAGGAACAGTTGGTACAGATACACCGCACTCACAGCCCGCGCCACAACCAATGAGTTGTTATGTCTGTTCCCTCATGCCTACTGCCGTAGCCCAACCACAGCTATGGTCCAACCGACAGAACGAAGAACTCGCCAACCTCACCTACAACTGTATCCTGGGTAATCTGAGAGAATCCTTCCAGCAAAGCTCGACCGCCTACATACCATGGTCGCAGTACCATTAGCAGCTACAGTCAATACCGCAACGTATGTCCAGTGCAACAACCGAACAGACTGTTATCCATCCTGTTTCAACTTCAGCGGACCGGATCCGAAGACCCCTTTGGACCAAGTTCACGTCACCAGGTGCGCCGAGATCAGACACATTCCTTCCCAATCATGGACAGTACTGGACCGAATATGGTGGCTCTGCGAATGGCAACTGTATATGATCATCCCCACCAATACAACTGGGGTCTGTGTCCCTACATCTGCATCCGACCACACGTACGTTCTAACAGCAGACTCGATTCCAACTGTCGACGCCAACCCACATCTACCCACCAGGCGTCAACGACGGAGCTTTGATTTCTTCCCCCATGATTCAGTTTGGGGCTCGGATGTCCCCCTCTAATACAAACACTGGTCAGTCTCCTCCAAAATCATGATGGCGGTATTCCCCAGGGTAGGAACAGCGAAGAACACCCTACGTCTGGAAACCATTGACTACAGATTCCAGGCCCGACACTAATCAATTACTTGTTGCCCTGCAAATGACTGAAACGTATCTGTCCAAAGTCTTAGGGACAACTGTCAGTTTTGCCTGTATTTAAGACACACTCACTGGTCATTCGACTAGAGTTGCAGTAACATCGCAGTGAACAGGAGCCCACTGTAGGAACTCTCTGTCCACTTTGCAGTCTGGTCATACATATTTTCTATTTAAATTTATCTCACTCTTTCTTAGCCTGCTCCTGAAGTTGTATTTTCAGACCTAACAAACATTTCAGTTTTTTTGCCCTAATGTGCGTTTCATGCGCTGAAAATCATGTTTTGGCCAAGTATCATAGTTTTCACTATAACTTAACCTAACCCTAACCCTAACCCTAACTTTCATCACTTAGAAAGATATCAAATGAAAAACCTACTTAATTTGGATGATTATACACTATATACACAGTAACTATGTGTCACTGACAGTTTGTTTCGCAGCGGGGGAACATTTCAGTTTTTATTGCCTTAATGTGCATTTCATGCGCTGAAAATCACGTTTTGGCCAAGTATCATAGTTTTCACTATAACTTAATTTCTAGCATTTAGAATGATGCAAAATGAAAAACTTACTTGAATTGGACAATTATACACTATATACACAGTAACTATGTGCCTCTGAGTGTTTGTTTCGCAGCAGGGGAACATTTCAGTTTTTATTGCCTTAACGTGCGTTTCATGCGCTGAAAATCACGTTTTGGCCAAGTATCATAGTTTTCACTATAACTTAATTTCTAGCACTTAGAATGATGCTAAATGCAATACTTACTTGAATTGGATGATTTTACACTATAGACACAGTAACTATGTGCCTCTGACAGTTTGTTTCGCAGCAGGGGAACATTTCAGTTTTTATTGCCTTAACGTGCGTTTCATGCGCTGAAAATCACGTTTTGGCCAAGTATCATAGTTTTCACTATAACTTAATTTCTAGCACTTAGAATGATGCTAAATGCAATACTTACTTGAATTGGATGATTTTACACTATAGACACAGTAACTATGTGCCTCTGGCAGTTTGTTTCGCAGCAGGGGAACATTTCAGGTTTTATTGCCTTAACGTGCGTTTCATGCGCTGAAAATCACGTTTTGGCCAAGTATCATAATTTTCACTATAACTTAATTTCTATCACTTAGAATGATGCCAAATGAAAAACTTACTTGAATTGGACAATAATACACTATATACACAGTAACTATGTGTCTCTGACAGTTTGTTTCGCAGCAGGGGAACATTTCAGTTTTTATTGCCTTAACGTGCGTTTCATGCGCTGAAAATCACGTTTTGGCCAAGTATCATAGTTTTCACTATAACTTAATTTCTATCACTTAGAATGATGCTAAATGCAAAACTTACTTGAATTGGACTATTTTACACTATATACACAGTAACTATGTGTCTCTGACAGTTTGTTTCGCAGCAGGGGGGCATTTCAGTTTTTATTGCTAACGTGCGTTTCATGCGCTGAAAATCATGTTTTGGCCGAGTATGATAGTTTTCACTATAACTTAATTTCTATCACTTAGAATGATGCTAAATGAAAAACTTACTTGAATTGGACGATAATACACTATATACACAGTAACTATATGTCTCTGACAGTTTGTTTCGCAGCAGGGGAATATTTCAGTTTTTATTGCCTTAACGTGCGTTTCATGCGCTGAAAATCACGTTTTGGCCAAGTATCATAATTTTCACTATAACTTAATTTATATCACTTAGAATGATGCCAAATGAAAAACTTACTTGAATTGGACAATTATACACTATATACACAGTAACTATGTGTCTCTGACAGTTTGTTTCGCAGCAGGGGAACATTTCAGTTTTTATTGGCTTAACGTGCGTTTCATGCGCTGAAAATCACGTTTTGGCCAAGTATCATAGTTTTCATTATAACTTAATATCTAGCCATTAGAATGATGCCAAATGAAAAACTTATTAAATTATAAAATTTGATGATATTACACTATGTCATTTGTGTCTCTGACATTTTTACACAGTTTTACAAGTTATGACTCCAGACTCTTAATTTACAATTCTGCCTTTATGGATACATTGCATCACCACCCCTTGAGTGGATCTCTTACCTCTCACTGTCTTTCACTTACCTTCATTCAGCATGTAGGTGTCAGATCACCTTGTACCTAATATCTATTCATATTACCTCACCCGAAGTTATTACACAGAAGGGATTGTGTTGTGTTACCCCAAGTTTAGAGTCCCAACGGATGTGGGAAACTAACAGCGTCTGTCTGCCAGAGAGCAGCAGCTGGAACCGATTGTGACCAGGGTGGCATGGGTCCCTGATCATGTCCCTGGCTCTGCTGAGGTAACGAGGGCTGGCAATGTCTTCCGGTGAGGGCAGAGTAGCCGACGTTCTTCTGCGTAGTGGTGATACCTTTCTAAATAGCCTTTTTGTCTGCTGCCGTTCTTCCCGCGTACCACCAAATGTGCTTTTTATGTGCTTATAAGCACGTTTTGGTCGAATATGAAAGTTTTCAAGTGTGCACTTGACCCTAGATGACCTGGAGAGTGACAGTTACTCCTGAAGTTGAACCTCTTTTCATCGCACAATACAAGGAAAAAATTGCAAACCCTGTTAGCCAGCCTTTCTTATATTTCTCGAGGCGAACAAACAATTGCAAGGCCAACTAGTTAGTCTTTCTTACATTCCACCATCTTTTAATTCAATTGTAAAACCAGTTTGGCTAGTCTACCTTGCATTCTACGATCTTAAAAAACAAAGTTAAACCAGTATGACCACATGGTGCGACAAGAATAAACAATTATTAAGCCAGTTAGCCAGTCCATCCCACAATTCCCTCCTTTTGTGTCTGTGAAAATATTGAAATATTGAAGTGGCTGTTTCCATGAGCCAGAGAAGAACCAGTCAAGCCATCCTCGTTGTGGAACCGGATCTCCGGTCACAGCTCTCTGCATGTTCCTAATAGCCTGCAGGGCATCATGGACCGAGCAGGACATGCCGGCAGGGATGAAGGGGCAGCACGAGTCTCCCACCATGAAACACACACAGCCCCGCTGGGTGGCCACTCCGTCAAGAGCAGGGCAGCCCTGGAAAATCACCTGGGCCATAGCGGCTACCCAGCCTGACTGATGCGCCGACACAGGCCCGGAACCTGCCTTCAATGGTCTTCAAATGCAGGGCGTTCCTTGCCGCTCCCACTCAAGGGAACTGAGCCATTAGGATTTTGGATGAGACTGACCAGTATTTGTGTTTGAGGGACACATCTGAGCCACACACTGGATCATGGTCGTGAGCTCCGTCAATAATGTGCCCAAATGGAGGTCATTGATTCGGGAATAACAGAACTTCTGAAGATCCCTAGATGATTATTTTTATACATAATAATCAAAAATACATCCCCATCGTCAATGGATACAATTTTTCGGGTAAATTCACCAACCAGAACAGACTGGGCCTGGTTCTAATACAACCACTATTTTAATCGCAGAATGCCTGTTTTGGACACTGTTTATGGTGGGAAAATAGCTCCAGAATCATCCTGGATCATTATTTTTACACAGAATAGTGAAAATACATCCATCTACACATTCAACACTAATTATGGGTAGAAGCACCAACCAGAACCGACTGGGCCTGGTTCTAATACGACCTCTTTTTTAATCGCAAAATGCCTGTTTTGGACAATGTTTATGGTGGGAAACATTATTTTTATAGAAAATAGTGAAACTACATCCACCCACTCAATCAACACAAATTCTGGGTAAATACACCAACCAGAACCGATTGGGCCTTGTTCTAATACAACCACTATTTTTATCGCAAAATGTTTTGGACACTATTGACGGTGTGAAATATTCCCAGAACATCCCTGCATCTTTAATTTTACACATAATAGTGAAAATGCATCCATCCACACAATTGACACTAAATCTGGGTAAAAGCGGCAACCAGAACCGACTGGGCCCGGTTCTAATTCAACCACCGTGCAAAATAAAGATCCATTGGAGGTTTTTGATTCTTGTGTAAAAAAAGCCCCAAAACATCCCTACATGATTATTTTTAAACAGAATAGTAAAATATACATCCCCATCCTCTTTGGACACAAGTTTCGGATATAAACAGCAACCAGAACCGAGACTACCCAGTTATAATGCAACTATCCATCGTTCCTGCCTGCCTAAAATCTGCCACCATCATTCCTGTCCCCAAAAAGGCCAACCATCTGCAGCTTGAACGATTACAGGCCTGTTGCTCTCACGCATGTGATCATGAAGTGCTTTGAAAAGTTGGTGGCCCGACACATCAGAAGGACAATCCCCCCCTCAGTTGACCCTCACCAGTTTGCTTATAGAGAAAACAGGTCCACTGAGGATGCTATCGCTGTGGCTCTTCACACAGCACTGAGCCACCTGGAGCACCGGGGGAACTATGTGACGATGCTTTTCATAGACTATAGCTCAGCCTTTAACACCATCAAGCCGGACATCCTGAAGGACAAACTCTACCACCTTGGACTATCCTCTTCAATCTGCTGCTGGGTAAAGAACTTCTTGACTGGTCGACCACAAACTGTCAGAATGGGTCCACACCTCTCTTCCGCCATTACACTGAACACTGGCTCACCACAAGGCTGTGTACTGAGTCCTGTCCTGTACTCCTTGTACACATACGACTGCACACCAGCCCACCAGTCAAACTCTATCATCAAATTCGCCGATGACACCACTGTGATCGGACTCATCTCAGGCGGGGATGAGTCAGCTTACAGAGACGAGGTCGACGAACTGTCTTCTTGGTGCTCGGCGAACAATCTTACACTAAATACCGCAAAGACTAAAGAAATAATCCTGGACTTTCGCAAGCGCAGCACAGACCTGGCCCCACTCCTCATTAACGGAGTATGTGTAGACAGGGTCCAATCCTTCAAATTTCTGGGAGTCCACGTCACGGATAGGCTCTCCTGGTCCACAAACACCACAGTGTTAGTAAAGAAGGCCCAGAAACGACTCCACTTTCTCAGGGTACTGAGAAGGGACAAATTGGACACCAAGCTTCTGGCAACCTTCTACAGAGCCACTGTGGAGAGCATCCTGACTTACGGCATTACAGTGTGGTATACCGGAAGCACGGCAGCAGACAAAAAAGCCATACAGAGGGTGATAAACACTGCCCAGAAGATCGTCGGCTGCTCTCTGCCATCACTAGAAGACATTGCCAACCCCCGATACCTTAGAAGAGCCGGGTCCATTGTTGGAGACCCATACCACCCTGGACACGGCCTGTTCCAGTTGCTTCCATCTGGCAGACGCTACAGGTCCTACAAAGCACGGACAAACAGGCTCAAGGACAGCTTTTTCCCAACAGCCATCAGGTCTCTGAACCTGCAGCAACACGTGACGTGACGACTACACATATCCCTACTATGAAATTAAGTCAAGTCGAAATGAAGTAACAGGAAGGTCGTTTGGCGCAGATCTGCCTTCCAAAGGCTGACTGAGGGAGGGTAAGTACAAAAGACTGAGAGGTAAGTGATCCACCTTATTCTTGTTGGCATCGGTGAGGCATCTTGCAGTCGCCGCAAAATGGCGCTCAAGGCGGAGAGCTAACAAGTATGAATATGTCATAAATAAATGTCATAAATGTGTCTGGCCTGGGAAGACGAACTTGTGGAGAAGCACTATACAATTTCGTCATACGCTGCTGAGGGTATGATGACTACTAGGCTTTTTGTCAAGTCAATGATGACGACAATGCCTATGTCTGATTTTCATTTTTTCATTTTTTCAACTACTATTTTTTATCACAAAATGCATGTTTTGGAGACTATTTATGGTAGTAAATACCCCTAGAACCATCCTGGATCTTTATTTTTAGACAGAATAGTGAAAATACATCCACCTACACAATCAACACTAACTCTGGGTAAAAGCACCAACCAGAACCGACTGGGCTTGGTTCTACTACAACCAACATGCAAAATAAAGTGCCCAAATGGAGGTCATTTATTCGGGCATAGAAGAACTTCTGAACATCCCTAGATGATAATTTTTATACAGAATAGTCAAAAGTACAACCCCATTCCTATTGGACACACGTTAAGGGGGTATACACAAACCAGAACCGACTGGGCCTGGTTCTAATACAACCACTATTTTTGTCGCAAAATGCATGTTTTTGACACTATTTCTGGTGGGAAATAGTCTCAGAACATCCCTGGATCTTTATTCTTACAGAGAATAGTGAAAATACATCAAACCCACACAATCGACACTAATTGTGGGTAAAGCACCAACCAGAACCGACTGGGCCTGGTTCTAAACAACCACTTGTAAATAAAGTGCCCAAATTGAGGTCATTGATTAGGGCATAACAGAACTTCTGAACATCCCTAGAATATTATTTTTATAAAGAATAATAAAAAATACATCCCCATAATCATTGGACACAATTTCTGGGTAAAAACACGAACCAGAACCGACTGGGCGTGGTTCTAATACAACCACTACTTTAACCGCAAAATGCCTGTTTTGGACACTGTTTGTGGTGGGAAATAGCTCCAGAATCATCCTGGATCATTATTGTTATACAAAATAGTGAAAATACATCCACTCACACAATTAACACAAATTCTGGGTAAAAGCACCAACCAAAACCGACTGGGCCTGTTTCTAAACCACCACTTGTAAATAAAGTGACCAAATGAAAGTAATTCATTCGGGCATAACAGAACTTCTGAACATCGCTAGATGATTACTTCTATACAGAATAGTCAAGTATACATCCCCATCATAATTGGACACAAGTTTCGTATACAAACACCCACCAGAACCGACTGGACCCTGTTATAATGCAGCCACTATTTTGTATCGCAAAATGCATGTTTTGGACACTATTTATGGAGAGAAATAGCCCCGGAACTGTCCTGGATCTTTATTTTTAGACAGAATAGTGAAAATACATCTACCCACACAATGGATACTATATCTGGGTAAAAGCACCAACCAGAACCGACTGGGCCTGGTTCTTAAAAACCACCACTTGTAAATAAAGTGCCCAAATTGAGGTCATTGATTCGGGCGTAACAAAACTTCTGAACATCCCTAGAGGATTATTTTTATACAGAATAATCAAAAATACATCCTTATCATCATTGGACACAATTTCAGGGTAAAAACACCAACCAGAATCGCCTGGGCCTGGTTCTAATACAACCACTATTTTAATCGCAAAATGCCTGTTTTGGACACTTTTTATGGTGGGAAATAGCTCCAGAATCACCTAGAATGATGCCAATGAAAGACTTACATGGATAGGACGATTTTACACTATATACACAGGAACTATGTGTCTCTGACAGTTTGTTTGGCAGCAGGGGAACTTTTCAGTTTTTATTGCCTTAATGTACTTTTCATACCCTGAAAATCACGTTTTGGCCAAGTATGATTGTTTTCATTGTAACTTAATTTTTAGCAATGAGAATAATGCCAAATGGATAACTTACTTGAATTGGACGATTTTACACTATATACACAGTAACTATGTGTCTCTGACAGTTTTTTTGGCAGCAGGGGAATATGTAAGATTAGACAAAGTATCTTTGCAAATGCTTGTTCATATTGTATAAGTTTTTGTGAGTATAACAGCATTGTAGTCATCCTTACGGCTGACATAGCAGCATAAACACCCAACTGTCTGACTGAATAAACAATCTTAGTCTTGTGATTGGGGTGACATGTCAGCACAAATATTCAACTGTCTGACACTGATCAATTACTTTTTGCCCTGAAAATGACTGAAATGTATCTGTCCAAAGTCCTAGTGACAACTGTCAGTTTTTCCTGTATTTAAGACACACACACTGGTCATTCGACTAGAGTTTCAGGAACATCGCGTTGAACAGGACCCTACTGTAGGAACTCTCACTGTCCACTTTGCAGTCTGGTAATAAACCAATTGGTCCGGGACCAATGAAAGTAGAACAAGAATTAGCAAAGGCATTATAGTCTTGGTCTGTTAATAGAGTCAGGGACTTAACTAAGACAAAGTCAGGGACTTTTGGTCTTTGTGTGTTCAGAGATATTGGGTTAATCACAAAGTGGAGATCAATTTCGGGTAATTTAGAAAATAATTGTTGTTTAAACTATTAAGTAAGTGATTAATATGGGTCAGAAAGCAACAAAAGGGATGGGTTTATTGTCAGACTGCAAAATGAAAATCGGAGAGTTACCGGGACGAGATATCATGGTCCAGCTTGGGCTAAGCCTAGTGGCCACCCAAAATGGCCTCCGACCCAGGGAATTACAGACCAAAAATATCTTCCACACCACCACATCTAACAGCTTCTACTCTCTCGACATTGTCGGGAATGATTCTGCCAAGGTAGCTGAAAGTCTAAGAGAACAGTCTGAAGATATCTGCCCAGCAGCCCCAGGACAGGAACAACAAACATGGCCATTACATGTCACCCTGAAGTTCATGGGAGACCGGACGACAAGTGGTTAAACCAATTCTCACAGTCGCCCACTCAACGAATCATAATTAACCACGTATATGCAACTGACCTAATGGACAACCCATTGCCCCCCGGACACATTGCCTATGGGGATGGATCATCATCAAAAACCCTGGATGGAGAAAAACACAACGTATATGCCGTGGTGACTCAAAAAGACAACCTCAAGACAGGACGACTCCCCGGCGACTGGTCTGCACAAGCCGCAGAAATAGTGGCACTGACAGAGGCATGTAGACTATTCCTAGAACAAGACGTGACGGTGGAAAGACACAGCCCAATCCCTGCTGAATTCCTAAGAGAAATGCAAAATCATGCCCCAGAAAAAGAGAAACTGCAATGGGAAACAAAAGGAGCCACTCAACACAAGAACGGACTCTATGCAGTAGAAAACAAGCCATGCGTCCCACGATCATTGTTTGAAGTAATTGCCAAATTGAGCCATGGGAGGAGCCATGTCTCAACAGAAGGGATGATCAGTACAGTACAACAAACAATGCATGTTCCCAGAGGTCTCCAAACTTACTTCAATTTTTTTGCAGAAACTGTCTAAACTGCTGTAGACACAACTCTCAAGGCAATGAACGACCCAAGCATGGAACAAGGCAAACAGGAACATATCCCTTCGAGCTTCTGAACATGGATTTCATCAAACTGAACCAAAGTGCTGGACTCGTCGAACAAACCATTAGAACAGTAAAACTCAGACTCAGAAAAACCATGGAAGATACAGGAAAACCATGGCAAGAATGCCTGAGCCTGGTAGAAACGTACATGAGAATCATTCCAACAGCACAGGGATGCACACCATTTGAGGCAGTGAAAGACAGACCCTTCCACTGAACAATGTGGGAAAAAGATCTGGTGGTAGAAGAGAAAAGGGAAACAGAATCCCTCACTAAGTGGTTATGCAAAATGTTCCAAGAAAGAACTGTGATGAATGCAAAATAATCTGCCGACATCTTCTCTGTCTCCCACAGAGGAGGTCCTGTCCCCAGGAGACCTGGTACTCGTCAAGGTGATAAAAAGAAAGTGCTGGTCTTCTCCACGTTGGGACGGACCTCACCGTGTGATTTTGGCCATCATCATCACCGCTCTGTGTTCAACCACATGGGGGGAACGTACCAGAACCTTGGTACACTCCCACTGGAGGAGAATGCCCCACTAGCTGGTTCAGGAAACGATCAGGGGCCCCCAGATCTGCATCCCATCAACCAAGACACCAATCGTCGTTCAAGTCCCTTTGCTAAGCCTACAGCTTACTCACTTGGGATTACACAGGACTGACTCCAGTTATTTTTATTGGTACCTACAAGCTCCCAGAGTCTGAGTGGTCTGGCCAGACACCTTGGACCAGGTCCTCCTCCATACAGGCTACAAAACCATCACATGGCCCCTTTCCAAAGAAGCTACCACCATGACCGCTAACTTCACCAAGTTAGCCACCACCATCAAAGATGGTAAACATATGCTAGACCTTACGACCAATATCCAAAAAAAAGGCTGCATCAACCTATGCCTCCGACCGGACCGACCAGGAAAAGGCCCCCTCTTTACTGTCACCATCCGCACTACTAGTCCAGCCATGGTCCCCAAAGTGATTGGTGTGAACCCCTTCGTACAACCATCCGCCACACGCCTACTCAAAATCCGTCCGGCAGGAACACCTAAGCCTGAGTAGATACACCTTATTCTCGCCCATGTCCAAACACAGGAAGAAAACGACTACAACCTGATGATGAGGAACAGTTGGTACAGATACACCGCACTCACAGCCCGCGCCACAACCAATGAGTTGTTATGTCTGTTCCCTCATGCCTACTGCCGTAGCCCAACCACAGCTATGGTCCAACCGACAGAACGAAGAACTCGCCAACCTCACCTACAACTGTATCCTGGGTAATCTGAGAGAATCCTTCCAGCAAAGCTCGACCGCCTACATACCATGGTCGCAGTACCATTAGCAGCTACAGTCAATACCGCAACGTATGTCCAGTGCAACAACCGAACAGACTGTTATCCATCCTGTTTCAACTTCAGCGGACCGGATCCGAAGACCCCTTTGGACCAAGTTCACGTCACCAGGTGCGCCGAGATCAGACACATTCCTTCCCAATCATGGACAGTACTGGACCAAATATGGTGGCTCTGCGAATGGCAAGTGTATATGATCATCCCCACCAATACAACTGGGCTCTGTGTCCCTACATCTGCATCCGACCACACGTACGTTCTAACAGCAGACTCGATTCCAACTGTCGACGCCAACCCACATCTACCCACCAGGCGTCAACGACGGAGCTTTGATTTCTTCCCCCATGATTCAGTTTGGGGCTCGGATGTCCCCCTCTAATACAAACACTGGTCAGTCTCCTCCAAAATCATGATGGCGGTATTCCCCAGGGTAGGAACAGCGAAGAACACCCTACGTCTGGAAACCATTGACTACAGATTCCAGGCCCGACACTAATCAATTACTTGTTGCCCTGCAAATGACTGAAACGTATCTGTCCAAAGTCTTAGGGACAACTGTCAGTTTTGCCTGTATTTAAGACACACTCACTGGTCATTCGACTAGAGTTGCAGTAACATCGCAGTGAACAGGAGCCCACTGTAGGAACTCTCTGTCCACTTTGCAGTCTGGTCATACATATTTTCTATTTAAATTTATCTCACTCTTTCTTAGCCTGCTCCTGAAGTTGTATTTTCAGACCTAACAAACATTTCAGTTTTTTTGCCCTAATGTGCGTTTCATGCGCTGAAAATCATGTTTTGGCCAAGTATCATAGTTTTCACTATAACTTAACCTAACCCTAACCCTAACCCTAACTTTCATCACTTAGAAAGATATCAAATGAAAAACCTACTTAATTTGGATGATTATACACTATATACACAGTAACTATGTGTCACTGACAGTTTGTTTCGCAGCGGGGGAACATTTCCGTTTTTATTGCCTTAATGTGCATTTCATGCGCTGAAAATCACGTTTTGGCCAAGTACCATAGTTTTCACTATAACTTAATTTCTAGCATTTAGAATGATGCAAAATGAAAAACTTACTTGAATTGGACAATTATACACTATATACACAGTAACTATGTGCCTCTGAGTGTTTGTTTCGCAGCAGGGGAACATTTCAGTTTTTATTGCCTTAACGTGCGTTTCATGCGCTGAAAATCACGTTTTGGCCAAGTATCATAGTTTTCACTATAACTTAATTTCTAGCACTTAGAATGATGCTTAATGCAATACTTACTTGAATTGGATGATTTTACACTATAGACACAGTAACTATGTGCCTCTGACAGTTTGTTTCGCAGCAGGGGAACATTTCAGTTTTTATTGCCTTAACGTGCGTTTCATGCGCTGAAAATCACGTTTTGGCCAAGTATCATAGTTTTCACTATAACTTAATTTCTAGCACTTAGAATGATGCTAAATGCAATACTTACTTGAATTGGATGATTTTACACTATAGACACAGTAACTATGTGCCTCTGGCAGTTTGTTTCGCAGCAGGGGAACATTTCAGTTTTTATTGCCTTAACGTGCGTTTCATGCGCTGAAAATCACGTTTTGGCCAAGTATCATAATTTTCACTATAACTTAATTTCTATCACTTAGAATGATGCCAAATGAAAAACTTACTTGAATTGGACAATAATACACTATATACACAGTAACTATGTGTCTCTGACAGTTTGTTTCGCAGCAGGGGAACATTTCAGTTTTTATTGCCTTAACGTGCGTTTCATGCGCTGAAAATCACGTTTTGGCCAAGTATCATAGTTTTCACTATAACTTAATTTCTATCACTTAGAATGATGCTAAATGCAAAACTTACTTGAATTGGACTATTTTACACTATATACACAGTAACTATGTGTCTCTGACAGTTTGTTTCGCAGCAGGGGGACATTTCAGTTTTTATTGCTAACGTGCGTTTCATGCGCTGAAAATCATGTTTTGGCCGAGTATGATAGTTTTCACCATAACTTAATTTCTATCACTTAGAATGATGCTAAATGAAAAACTTACTTGAATTGGACGATAATACACTATATACACAGTAACTATATGTCTCTGACAGTTTGTTTCGCAGCAGGGGAATATTTCAGTTTTTATTGCCTTAACGTGCGTTTCATGCGCTGAAAATCACGTTTTGGCCAAGTATCATAATTTTCACTATAACTTAATTTATATCACTTAGAATGATGCCAAATGAAAAACTTACTTGAATTGGACAATTATACACTATATACACAGTAACTATGTGTCTCTGACAGTTTGTTTCGCAGCAGGGGAACATTTCAGTTTTTATTGGCTTAACGTGCGTTTCATGCGCTGAAAATCACGTTTTGGCCAAGTATCATAGTTTTCATTATAACTTAATATCTAGCCATTAGAATGATGCCAAATGAAAAACGTATTAAATTATAAAATTTGATGATATTACACTATGTCATTTGTGTCTCTGACATTTTTACACAGTTTTACAAGTTATGACTCCAGACTCTTAATTTACAATTCTGCCTTTATAGATACATTGCATCACCACCCCTTGAGTGGATCTCTTACCTCTCACTGTCTTTCACTTACCTTCATTCAGCATGTAGGTGTCAGATCACCTTGTACCTAATATCTATTCATATTACCTCACCAGAAGTTATTACACAGAAGGGATTGTGTTGTGTTACCCCAAGTTTAGAGTCCCAACGGATGTGGGAAACTTACAGCGTCTGTCTGCCAGAGAGCAGCAGCTGGAACCGATTGTGACCAGGGTGGCATGGGTCCCTGATCATGTCCCTGGCTCTGCTGAGGTAACGAGGGCTGGCAATGTCTTCCGGTGAGGGCAGAGTAGCCGACGTTCTTCTGCGTAGTGGTGATACCTTTCTAAATAGCCTTTTTGTCTGCTGCCGTTCTTCCCGCGTACCACCAAATGTGCTTTTTATGTGCTTATAAGCACGTTTTGGTCGAATATGAAAGTTTTCAAGTGTGCACTTGACCCTAGATGACCTGGAGAGTGACAGTTACTCCTGAAGTTGAACCTCTTTTCATCGCACAATACAAGGAAAAAATTGCAAACCCTGTTAGCCAGCCTTTCTTATATTTCTCGAGGCGAACAAACAATTGCAAGGCCAACTAGTTAGTCTTTCTTACATTCCACCATCTTTTAATTCAATTGTAAAACCAGTTTGGCTAGTCTACCTTGCATTCTACGATCTTAAAAAACAAAGTTAAACCAGTATGACCACATGGTGCGACAAGAATAAACAATTATTAAGCCAGTTAGCCAGTCCATCCCACAATTCCCTCCTTTTGTGTCTGTGAAAATATTGAAATATTGAAGTGGCTGTTTCCATGAGCCAGAGAAGAACCAGTCAAGCCATCCTCGTTGTGGAACCGGATCTCCGGTCACAGCTCTCTGCATGTTCCTAATAGCCTGCAGGGCATCATGGACCGAGCAGGACATGCCGGCAGGGATGAAGGGGCAGCACGAGTCTCCCACCATGAAACACACACAGCCCCGCTGGGTGGCCACTCCGTCAAGAGCAGGGCAGCCCTGGAAAATCACCTGGGCCATAGCGGCTACCCAGCCTGACTGATGCGCCGACACAGGCCCGGAACCTGCCTTCAATGGTCTTCAAATGCAGGGCGTTCCTTGCCGCTCCCACTCAAGGGAACTGAGCCATTAGGATTTTGGATGAGACTGACCAGTATTTGTGTTTGAGGGACACATCTGAGCCACACACTGGATCATGGTCGTGAGCTCCGTCAATAATGTGCCCAAATGGAGGTCATTGATTCGGGAATAACAGAACTTCTGAAGATCCCTAGATGATTATTTTTATACATAATAATCAAAAATACATCCCCATCGTCAATGGATACAATTTTTCGGGTAAATTCACCAACCAGAACAGACTGGGCCTGGTTCTAATACAACCACTATTTTAATCGCAGAATGCCTGTTTTGGACACTGTTTATGGTGGGAAAATAGCTCCAGAACCATCCTGGATCATTATTTTTACACAGAATAGTGAAAATACATCCATCTACACATTCAACACTAATTATGGGTAGAAGCACCAACCAGAACCGACTGGGCCTGGTTCTAATACGGCCTCTTTTTTAATCGCAAAATGCCTGTTTTGGACAATGTTTATGGTGGGAAACATTATTTTTATAGAAAATAGTGAAACTACATCCACCCACTCAATCAACACAAATTCTGGGTAAATACACCAACCAGAACCGATTGGGCCTTGTTCTAATACAACCACTATTTTTATCGCAAAATGTTTTGGACACTATTGACGGTGTGAAATATTCCCAGAACATCCCTGCATCATTAATTTTACACATAATAGTGAAAATGCATCCATCCACACAATTGACACTAAATCTGGGTAAAAGCGGCAACCAGAACCGACTGGGCCCGGTTCTAATTCAACCACCGTGCAAAATAAAGATCCATTGGAGGTTTTTGATTGTTGTGTAAAAAAAGCCCCAAAACATCCCTACATGATTATTTTTAAACAGAATAGTAAAATATACATCCCATCCTCTTTGGACACAAGTTTCGGATATAAACAGCAACCAGAACCGAGACTACCCAGTTATAATGCAACTATCCATCGTTCCTGCCTGCCTAAAATCTGCCACCATCATTCCTGTCCCCAAAAAGGCCAACCATCTGCAGCTTGAACGATTACAGGCCTGTTGCTCTCACGCCTGTGATCATGAAGTGCTTTGAAAAGTTGGTGGCCCGACACATCAGAAGGACAATCCCCCCCTCAGTTGACCCTCACCAGTTTGCTTATAGAGAAAACAGGTCCACTGAGGATGCTATCGCTGTGGCTCTTCACACAGCACTGAGCCACCTGGAGCACCGGGGGAACTATGTGACGATGCTTTTCATAGACTATAGCTCAGCCTTTAACACCATCAAGCCGGACATCCTGAAGGACAAACTCTACCACCTTGGACTATCCTCTTCAATCTGCTGCTGGGTAAAGAACTTCTTGACTGGTCGACCACAAACTGTCAGAATGGGTCCACACCTCTCTTCCGCCATTACACTGAACACTGGCTCACCACAAGGCTGTGTACTGAGTCCTGTCCTGTACTCCTTGTACACATACGACTGCACACCAGCCCACCAGTCAAACTCTATCATCAAATTCGCCGATTACACCACTGTGATCGGACTCATCTCAGGCGGGGATGAGTCAGCTTACAGAGACGAGGTCGACGAACTGTCTTCTTGGTGCTCGGCGAACAATCTTACACTAAATACCGCAAAGACTAA
Organism: Stigmatopora nigra; assembly: GCF_051989575.1. Taxonomy (NCBI): domain Eukaryota; kingdom Metazoa; phylum Chordata; class Actinopteri; order Syngnathiformes; family Syngnathidae; genus Stigmatopora; species Stigmatopora nigra. Next base: position 248,984 of record NW_027551606.1, read on the forward strand.
AGAAATAATCCTGGACTTTCGCAAGCGCAGCACAGACCTGGCCCCACTCCTCATTAACGGAGTATGTGTAGACAGGGTCCAATCCTTCAAATTTCTGGGAGTCCACGTCACGGATAGGCTCTCCTGGTCCACAAACACCACAGTGTTAGTAAAGAAGGCCCAGAAACGACTCCACTTTCTCAGGGTACTGAGAAGGGACAAATTGGACACCAAGCTTCTGGCAACCTTCTACAGAGCCACTGTGGAGAGCATCCTGACTTACGGCATTAAAGTGTGGTATACCGGAAGCACGGCAGCAGACAAAAAAGCCATACAGAGGGTGATAAACACTGCCCAGAAGATCGTCGGCTGCTCTCTGCCATCACTAGAAGACATTGCCAACCCCCGATACCTTAGAAGAGCCGGGTCCATTGTTGGAGACCCATACCACCCTGGACACGGCCTGTTCCAGTTGCTTCCATCTGGCAGACGCTACAGGTCCTACAAAGCACGGACAAACAGGCTCAAGGACAGCTTTTTCCCAACAGCCATCAGGTCTCTGAACCTGCAGCAACACGTGACGTGACGACTACACATATCCCTACTATGAAATTAAGTCAAGTCGAAATGAAGTAACAGGAAGGTCGTTTGGCGCAGATCTGCCTTCCAAAGGCTGACTGAGGGAGGGTAAGTATAAAGACTGAGAGGTAAGTGATCCACCTTATTCTTGTTGGCATCGGTGAGGCATCTTGCAGTCGCCGCAAAATGGCGCTCAAGGCGGAGAGCTAACAAGTATGAATATGTCATAAATAAATGTCATAAATGTGTCTGGCCTGGGAAGACGAACTTGTGGAGAAGCACTATACAATTTCGTCATACGCTGCTGAGGGTATGATGACTACTAGGCTTTTTGTCAAGTCAATGATGACGACAATGCCTATGTCTGATTTTCATTTTTTCATTTTTTCAACTACTATTTTTTATCACAAAATGCATGTTTTGGAGACTATTTATGGTAGTAAATACCCCTAGAACCATCCTGGATCTTTATTTTTAGACAGAATAGTGAAAATACATCCACCTACACAATCAACACTAACTCTGGGTAAAAGCACCAACCAGAACCGACTGGGCTTGGTTCTACTACAACCAACATGCAAAATAAAGTGCCCAAATGGAGGTCATTTATTCGGGCATAGAAGAACTTCTGAACATCCCTAGATGATAATTTTTATACAGAATAGTCAAAAGTACAACCCCATTCCTATTGGACACACGTTAAGGGGGTATACACAAACCAGAACCGACTGGGCCTGGTTCTAATACAACCACTATTTTTGTCGCAAAATGCATGTTTTTGACACTATTTCTGGTGGGAAATAGTCTCAGAACATCCCTGGATCTTTATTCTTACAGAGAATAGTGAAAATACATCAAACCCACACAATCGACACTAATTGTGGGTAAAGCACCAACCAGAACCGACTGGGCCTGGTTCTAAACAACCACTTGTAAATAAAGTGCCCAAATTGAGGTCATTGATTAGGGCATACCAGAACTTCTGAACATCCCCAGAATATTATTTTTATAAAGAATAATAAAAAATACATCCCCATAATCATTGGACACAATTTCTGGGTAAAAACACGAACCAGAACCGACTGGGCGTGGTTCTAATACAACCACTACTTTAACCGCAAAATGCCTGTTTTGGACACTGTTTGTGGTGGGAAATAGCTCCAGAATCATCCTGGATCATTATTGTTATACAAAATAGTGAAAATACATCCACTCACACAATAAACACAAATTCTGGGTAAAAGCACCAACCAAAACCGACTGGGCCTGTTTCTAAACCACCACTTGTAAATAAAGTGACCAAATGAAAGTAATTCATTCGGGCATAACAGAACTTCTGAACATCGCTAGATGATTACTTCTATACAGAATAGTCAAGTATACATCTCCATCATAATTGGACACAAGTTTCGTATACAAACACCCACCAGAACCGACTGGACCCTGTTATAATGCAGCCACTATTTTGTATCGCAAAATGCATGTTTTGGACACTATTTATGGAGGGAAATAGCCCCGGAACTGTCCTGGATCTTTATTTTTAGACAGAATAGTGAAAATACATCTACCCACACAATGGATACTATATCTGGGTAAAAGCACCAACCAGAACCGACTGGGCCTGGTTCTTAAAAACCACCACTTGTAAATAAAGTGCCCAAATTGAGGTCATTGATTCGGGCGTAACAAAACTTCTGAACATCCCTAGAGGATTATTTTTATACAGAATAATCAAAAATACATCCTTATCATCATTGGACACAATTTCAGGGTAAAAACACCAACCAGAATCGCCTGGGCCTGGTTCTAATACAACCACTATTTTAATCGCAAAATGCCTGTTTTGGACACTTTTTATGGTGGGAAATAGCTCCAGAGTCACCTAGAATGATGCCAATGAAAGACTTACATGGATAGGACGATTTTACACTATATACACAGGAACTATGTGTCTCTGACAGTTTGTTTGGCAGCAGGGGAACTTTTCAGTTTTTATTGCCTTAATGTACTTTTCATACCCTGAAAATCACGTTTTGGCCAAGTATGATTGTTTTCATTGTAACTTAATTTTTAGCAATGAGAATAATGCCAAATGGATAACTTACTTGAATTGGACGATTTTACACTATATACACAGTAACTATGTGTCTCTGACAGTTTTTTTGGCAGCAGGGGAATATGTAAGATTAGACAAAGTATCTTTGCAAATGCTTGTTCATATTGTATAAGTTTTTGTGAGTATAACAGCATTGTAGTCATCCTTACGGCTGACATAGCAGCATAAACACCCAACTGTCTGACTGAATAAACAATCTTAGTCTTGTGATTGGGGTGACATGTCAGCACAAATATTCAACTGTCTGACACTGATCAATTACTTTTTGCCCTGAAAATGACTGAAATGTATCTGTCCAAAGTCCTAGTGACAACTGTCAGTTTTTCCTGTATTTAAGACACACACACTGGTCATTCGACTAGAGTTTCAGGAACATCGCGTTGAACAGGACCCTACTGTAGGAACTCTCACTGTCCACTTTGCAGTCTGGTAATAAACCAATTGGTCCGGGACCAATGAAAGTAGAACAAGAATTAGCAAAGGCATTATAGTCTTGGTCTGTTAATAGAGTCAGGGACTTAACTAAGACAAAGTCAGGGACTTTTGGTCTTTGTGTGTTCAGAGATATTGGGTTAATCACAAAGTGGAGATCAATTTCGGGTAATTTAGAAAATAATTGTTGTTTAAACTATTAAGTAAGTAATTAATATGGGTCAGAAAGCAACAAAAGGGATGGGTTTATTGTCAGACTGCAAAATGAAAATCGGAGAGTTACCGGGACGAGATATCATGGTCCAGCTTGGGCTAAGCCTAGTGGCCACCCAAAATGGCCTCCGACCCAGGGAATTACAGACCAAAAATATCTTCCACACCACCACATCTAACAGCTTCTACTCTCTCGACATTGTCGGGAATGATTCTGCCAAGGTAGCTGAAAGTCTAAGAGAACAGTCTGAAGATATCTGCCCAGCAGCCCCAGGACAGGAACAACAAACATGGCCATTACATGTCACCCTGAAGTTCATGGGAGACCGGACGACAAGTGGTTAAACCAATTCTCACAGTCGCCCACTCAACGAATCATAATTAACCGCGTATATGCAACTGACCTAATGGACAACCCATTGCCCCCCGGACACATTGCCTATGGGGATGGATCATCATCAAAAACCCTGGATGGAGAAAAACACAACGTATATGCCGTGGTGACTCAAAAAGACAACCTCAAGACAGGACGACTCCCCGGCGACTGGTCTGCACAAGCCGCAGAAATAGTGGCACTGACAGAGGCATGTAGACTATTCCTAGAACAAGACGTGACGGTGGAAAGACACAGCCCAATCCCTGCTGAATTCCTAAGAGAAATGCAAAATCATGCCCCAGAAAAAGAGAAACTGCAATGGGAAACAAAAGGAGCCACTCAACACAAGAACGGACTCTATGCAGTAGAAAACAAGCCATGCGTCCCACGATCATTGTTTGAAGTAATTGCCAAATTGAGCCATGGGAGGAGCCATGTCTCAACAGAAGGGATGATCAGTACAGTACAACAAACAATGCATGTTCCCAGAGGTCTCCAAACTTACTTCAATTTTTTTGCAGAAACTGTCTAAACTGCTGTAGACACAACTCTCAAGGCAATGAACGACCCAAGCATGGAACAAGGCAAACAGGAACATATCCCTTCGAGCTTCTGAACATGGATTTCATCAAACTGAACCAAAGTGCTGGACTCGTCGAACAAACCATTAGAACAGTAAAACTCAGACTCAGAAAAACCATGGAAGATACAGGAAAACCATGGCAAGAATGCCTGAGCCTGGTAGAAACGTACATGAGAATCATTCCAACAGCACAGGGATGCACACCATTTGAGGCAGTGAAAGACAGACCCTTCCACTGAACAATGTGGGAAAAAGATCTGGTGGTAGAAGAGAAAAGGGAAACAGAATCCCTCACTAAGTGGTTATGCAAAATGTTCCAAGAAAGAACTGTGATGAATGCAAAATAATCTGCCGACATCTTCTCTGTCTCCCACAGAGGAGGTCCTGTCCCCAGGAGACCTGGTACTCGTCAAGGTGATAAAAAGAAAGTGCTGGTCTTCTCCACGTTGGGACGGACCTCACCGTGTGATTTTGGCCATCATCATCACCGCTCTGTGTTCAACCACATGGGGGGAACGTACCAGAACCTTGGTACACTCCCACTGGAGGAGAATGCCCCACTAGCTGGTTCAGGAAACGATCAGGGGCCCCCAGATCTGCATCCCATCAACCAAGACACCAATCGTCGTTCAAGTCCCTTTGCTAAGCCTACAGCTTACTCACTTGGGATTACACAGGACTGACTCCAGTTATTTTTATTGGTACCTACAAGCTCCCAGAGTCTGAGTGGTCTGGCCAGACACCTTGGACCAGGTCCTCCTCCATACAGGCTACAAAACCATCACATGGCCCCTTTCCAAAGAAGCTACCACCATGACCGCTAACTTCACCAAGTTAGCCACCACCATCAAAGATGGTAAACATATGCTAGACCTTACGACCAATATCCAAAAAAAAGGCTGCATCAACCTATGCCTCCGACCGGACCGACCAGGAAAAGGCCCCCTCTTTACTATCACCATCCGCACTACTAGTCCAGCCATGGTCCCCAAAGTGATTGGTGTGAACCCCTTCGTACAACCATCCGCCACACGCCTACTCAAAATCCGTCCGGCAGGAACACCTAAGCCTGAGTAGATACACCTTATTCTCGCCCATGTCCAAACACAGGAAGAAAACGACTACAACCTGATGATGAGGAACAGTTGGTACAGATACACCGCACTCACAGCCCGCGCCACAACCAATGAGTTGTTATGTCTGTTCCCTCATGCCTACTGCCGTAGCCCAACCACAGCTATGGTCCAACCGACAGAACGAAGAACTCGCCAACCTCACCTACAACTGTATCCTGGGTAATCTGAGAGAATCCTTCCAGCAAAGCTCGACCGCCTACATACCATGGTCGCAGTACCATTAGCAGCTACAGTCAATACCGCAACGTATGTCCAGTGCAACAACCGAACAGACTGTTATCCATCCTGTTTCAACTTCAGCGGACCGGATCCGAAGACCCCTTTGGACCAAGTTCACGTCACCAGGTGCGCCGAGATCAGACACATTCCTTCCCAATCATGGACAGTACTGGACCAAATATGGTGGCTCTGCGAATGGCAAGTGTATATGATCATCCCCACCAATACAACTGGGCTCTGTGTCCCTACATCTGCATCCGACCACACGTACGTTCTAACAGCAGACTCGATTCCAACTGTCGACGCCAACCCACATCTACCCACCAGGCGTCAACGACGGAGCTTTGATTTCTTCCCCCATGATTCAGTTTGGGGCTCGGATGTCCCCCTCTAATACAAACACTGGTCAGTCTCCTCCAAAATCATGATGGCGGTATTCCCCAGGGTAGGAACAGCGAAGAACACCCTACGTCTGGAAACCATTGACTACAGATTCCAGGCCCGACACTAATCAATTACTTGTTGCCCTGCAAATGACTGAAACGTATCTGTCCAAAGTCTTAGGGACAACTGTCAGTTTTGCCTGTATTTAAGACACACTCACTGGTCATTCGACTAGAGTTGCAGTAACATCGCAGTGAACAGGAGCCCACTGTATGAACTCTCTGTCCACTTTGCAGTCTGGTCATACATATTTTCTATTTAAATTTATCTCACTCTTTCTTAGCCTGCTCCTGAAGTTGTATTTTCAGACCTAACAAACATTTCAGTTTTTTTGCCCTAATGTGCGTTTCATGCGCTGAAAATCATGTTTTGGCCAAGTATCCTAGTTTTCACTATAACTTAACCTAAACCCTAACCCTAACCCTAACTTTCATCACTTAGAATGATATCAAATGAAAAACCTACTTAATTTGGATGATTATACACTATATACACAGTAACTATGTGTCACTGACAGTTTGTTTCGCAGCGGGGGAACATTTCAGTTTTTATTGCCTTAATGTGCAATTCATGCGCTGAAAATCACGTTTTGGCCAAGTATCATAGTTTTCACTATAACTTAATTTCTAGCACTTAGAATGATGCAAAATGAAAAACTTACTTGAATTGGACAATTATACACTATATACACAGTAACTATGTGCCTCTGACAGTTTGTTTCGCAGCAGGGGAACATTTCAGTTTTAATGCCTTAACGTGCGTTTCATGCGCTGAAAATCACGTTTTGGCCAAGTATCATAATTTTCACTATAACCTAATTTCTATCACTTAGAATGATGCTAAATGCAATACTTACTTGAATTGGATGATTTTACACTATAGACACAGTAACTATGTGCCTCTGGCAGTTTGTTTCGCAGCAGGGGAACATTTCAGTTTTTATTGCCTTAACGTGCGTTTCATGCGCTGAAAATCACGTTTTGGCCAAGTATCATAGTTTTCACTATAACTTAATTTCTAGCACTTAGAATGATGCTAAATGCAATACTTACTTGAATTGGATGATTTTACACTATAGACACAGTAACTATGTGCCTCTGGCAGTTTGTTTCGCAGCAGGGGAACATTTCAGTTTTTATTGCCTTAACGTGCGTTTCATGCGCTGAAAATCACGTTTTGGCCAAGTATCATAGTTTTCACTATAACTTAATTTCTAGCACTTAGAATGATGCTAAATGCAATACTTACTTGAATTGGATGATTTTACACTATAGACACAGTAACTATGTGCCTCTGACAGTTTGTTTCGCAGCAGGGGAACATTTCAGTTTTTATTGCCTTAACGTGCGTTTCATGCGCTGAAAATCACGTTTTGGCCAAGTATCATAGTTTTCACTATAACTTAATTTCTAGCACTTAGAATGATGCTAAATGCAATACTTACTTGAATTGGATGATTGTACACTATAGACACAGTAACTATGTGCCTCTGGCAGTTTGTTTCGCAGCAGGGGAACATTTCAGTTTTTATTGCCTTAACGTGCGTTTCATGCGCTGAAAATCACGTTTTGGCCAAGTATCATAATTTTCACTATAACTTAATTTCTATCACTTAGAATGATGCCAAATGAAAAACTTACTTGAATTGGACAATAATACACTATATACACAGTAACTATGTGTCTCTGACAGTTTGTTTTGCAGCAGGGGAACATTTCAGTTTTTATTGCCTTAACGTGCGTTTCATGCGCTGAAAATCACGTTTTGGCCAAGTATCATAGTTTTCACTATAACTTAATTTCTATCACTTAGAATGATGCTAAATGCAAAACTTAATTGAATTGGACTATTTTACACTATATACACAGTAACTATGTGTCTCCGACAGTTTGTTTCGCAGCAGGGGGACATTTCAGTTTTTATTGCCTTAACGTGCGTTTCATGCGCTGAAAATCACGTTTTGGCCAAGTATCATAATTTTCACTATAACTTAATTTATATCACTTAGAATGATGCCAAATGAAAAACTTACTTGAATTGGACAATTATACACTATATACACAGTAACTATGTGTCTCTGACAGTTTGTTTCGCAGCAGGGGAACATTTCAGTTTTTATTGGCTTAACGTGCGTTTCATGCGCTGAAAATCACGTTTTGGCCAAGTATCATAGTTTTCATTATAACTTAATATCTAGCCATTAGAATGATGCCAAATGAAAAACTTATTAAAAAATAAAATTTGATGATATTACACTATGTATAGAGAGACATTTGTGTCTCTGACAGTTTTACACAGTTTTACAAGTTATGACTCCAGACTCTTAATTTACATTTCTGCCTTTATGGATACATTGCATCACCACCCCTTGAGTGGATCGCTTACCTCTCACTGTCTTTCACTTACCTTCATTCAGCATGTAGGTGTCAGATCACCTTGTACCTAATGTCTATTCATATTACCTCACCCGAAGTTATTACACAGAAGGGATTGTGTTGTGTTACCCCAAGTTTAGAGTCCCAACGGATGTGGGAAACTTACAGCGTCTGTCTGCCAGAGAGCAGCAGCTGGAACCGATTGTGACCAGGGTGGCATGGGTCCCTGATCATGTCCCTGGCTCTGCTGAGGTAACGAGGGCTGGCAATGTCTTCCAGTGAGGGCAGAGTAGCCGACGTTCTTCTGCGTAGTGGTGATACCTTTCTAAATAGCCTTTTTGTCTGCTGCCGTTCTTCCCGCGTACCACCAAATGTGCTTTTTATGTGCTGATAAGCACGTTTTGGTCGAATATGAAAGTTTTCAAGTGTGCACTTGACACTAGATGACCTGGAGAGTGACAGTTACTCCTGAAGTTGAACCTCTTTTCATCGCACAATACAAGGAAAAAATTGCAAACCCTGTTAGCCAGCCTTTCTTATATTTCTCGAGGCGAACAAACAATTGCAAGGCCAACTAGTTAGTCTTTCTTACATTCCACCATCTTTTAATTCAATTGTAAAACCAGTTTGGCTAGTCTACCTTGCATTCTACGATCTTAAAAAACAAAGTTAAACCAGTATGACCACATGGTGCGACAAGAATAAACAATTATTAAGCCAGTCCATCCCACAATTCCCTCCTTTTGTGTCTGTGAAAATATCGAAATATTGAAGTGGCTGTTTCCATGAGCCAGAGAAGAACCAGTCAAGCCATCCTCGTTGTGGAACCGGATCTCCGGTCACAGCTCTCTGCATGTTCCTAATAGCCTGCAGGGCATCATGGACCGAGCAGGACATGCTGGCAGGGATGAAGGGGCAGCACGAGTCTCCCACCATGAAACACACACAGCCCCGCTGGGTGGCCACTCCGTCAAGAGCAGGGCAGCCCTGGAAAATCACCTGGGCCATAGCGGCTACCCAGCCTGACTGATGCGCCGACACAGGCCCGGAACCTGCCTTCAATGGTCTTCAAATGCAGGGCGTTCCTTGCCGCTCCCACTCAAGGGAACTGAGCCATTACGATTTTGGATGAGACTGACCAGTATTTGTGTTTGAGGGACACATCCGAGCCACACACTGGATCATGGTCGTGAGCTCCGTCAATAATGTGCCCAAATGGAGGTCATTGATTCGGGAATAACAGAACTTCTGAAGATCCCTAGATGATTATTTTTATACATAATAATCAAAAATACATCCCCATCGTCAATGGATACAATTATTCGGGTAAATTCACCAACCAGAACAGACTGGGCCTGGTTCTAATACAACCACTATTTTAATCGCAGAATGCCTGTTTTGGACACTGTTTATGGTGGAAAAATAGCTCCAGAACCATCCTGGATCATTATTTTTACACAGAATAGTGAACATACATCCATCTACACATTCAACACTAATTATGGGTAGAAGCACTAACCAGAACCGACTGGGCCCGGTTCTAATACGACCACTATTTTAATCGCAAAATGCCTGTTTTGGACAATGTTTATGGTGGGAAACATTATTTTTATAGAAAATAGTGAAACTACATCCACCTACTCAACCAACACAAATTCTGGGTAAATACACCAACCAGAACCGATTGGGCCTTGTTCTAATACAACCACTATTTTTATCGCAAAATGTTTTGGACACTATTGACGGTGGGAAATATTCCCAAAACATCCCTGCATCTTTAATTTTACACATAATAGTGAAAATGCATCCATCCACACAATTGACACTAAATCTGGGTAAAAGCGGCAACCAGAACCGACTGGGCCCGGTTCTAATACGACCACTATTTTAATCGCAAAATGCCTGTTTTGGACACTTTTTGTGGTGGGAAATAGCTCCAGAACCATCCTGGATCTTTATTGTTATACAAAATAGTGAAAATACATCCACTCACACAATACACACAAATTCTGGGTAAAAGCACCTACCAAAACCGACTGGGCCTGTTTCTAAACCACCACTTGTGAATAAAGTGACCAAATGAAAGTAATTCATTCGGGCATAACAGAACTTCTGAACATCGCTAGATGATCATTTCTATACAAAATAGTCAAGTATACATCCCCATCATAATTGGACACAAGTTCCGTATACAAACACCCACCAGAACCGACTGGACCCTGTTATAATGCAACCACTATTTTGTATCGCGAAATGCATGTTTGGGACACTATTTATGGTGGGAAATAGCCCCAGAACTGTCCTGGATCTTTATTTTTAGACAGAATAGTGAAAATACACCTACCCACACAATGGATAAAGCACCAACCAGAACCGACTGGGCCTGGTTCTTAAAAACCACCACTTGTAAATAAAGTGCCCAAATTGAGGTCATTGATTCGGGCATAACAGAACTACTGAACATCCCTAGATGATTATTTTTATACAGAATAATCAAAAATACATCCTTATCAACATTCGACACAATTTCTGGGTAAAAACACCAACCAGAACCGCCTGGGCCTGGTTCTAATACAACCACTATTTTAATCGCAAAATGCCTGCTTTGGACACTGTTTATGGTGGGAAATAGCTCCAGAATCACCTGGAATGATGCCAATGAATGACTTGCTTGAATTGGACGATTTTACACTATATACACAGGAACTATGTGTCTCTGACAGTGTGTTTGGCAGCAGGGGAACGTTTCAGTTTTTATTGCCTTAATGTGCTTTTCATGGCCTGATAATCACGTTTTGGCCAAGTATGATAGTTTTCATTGTAACTTAATTTCTATCACTTTGAACGATGCCAAATAAAAAACTTACTTGAATTGGACGATTTTTCACTACATACACAGTAACTGTGTCTCTGACAGTTTGTTTGGCAGCAGGGGAACTTTTCAGTTTTTATTGCCTTAATGTACTTTTCATGCCCTGAAAATCACGTTTTGGCCAAGTAGGATTGTTTTCATTATAACTTAATTTCTAGCTTGAGAATGATGCCAAATGGATAACTTACTTGAATTGGACGATTTTTCACTTTATACACAGTAACTATGTGTCTCTGACAGTTTGTTTGGCAGCAGGGGAACATGTGAGAATAGACAAAGTATCTTTGCAAATGCTTGTTCATATTGTATAAGTTTTTGTGAGTATAACAGCATCATAGTCATCCTTATGGCTGACATGTCAGCATAAACACCCAACTGTCTGACTGAATAAACAATCTTAGTCTTGTGATTGGGGTGACATGTCAGCACAAATACTCAACTGTCCGACACTGATCAATTACTTTTTGCCCTGCAAATGACTGAAATGTATCTGTCAAAAGTCCTAGTGACAACTGTCAGTTTTTCCTGTATTTGAGACACACACACTGGTCATTCGACTAGAGTTGCAGGAACATCGCGTTGAACAGGACCCTACTGTAGGAACTCTCACTGTCCACTTTGCAGTCTGGTAATAAACCAATTGGTCCGGGACCAATGAAAGTAGAACAATAATTAGCAAGGGCTTTATAGTCTTGGTCTGTTAATAGAGTCAGGGACTTAACTAAGACAAAGTCAGGGACTTTTGGTCTTTGTGTGTTCAGAGATATTGGGTTAATCACAAAGTAGAGATCACTTTCGGGTAATTTAGAAAATAATTGTTGTTTAAACTATTAAGTAGGTGATTAATATGGGTCAGAAAGCAACAAAAGGAATCGGTTTATTGTCAGAATGCAAAATGAAAATCGGAGAGTTACCGGGACGAGATATCATGGTCCAGCTTGGGCTAAGCCTAGTGGCCACCCAAAATGGCCTCCGACCCAGGGAATTACAGACCAAAAATATCTTCCACAACACCACATCTAACAGCTTCTACTCTCTCGACATTGTCGGGAATGGTTCTGCCAAGGTAGCTGAAAGTCTAAGAGATCAGTCTGAAGATATCTGCCCAGCAGCACCAGGACAGGAACAACAAACATGGCCATTACATGTCAAACTGAAGTTCATGGGAGACCGGACGACAAGTGGTTAAACCAATTCTCACAGTTGCCCACTCAACGAATCATAATTAACCACGTATATGCAACTGACCTAATGGACAACCCATTGCCCCCGGACACATTGCCTATGGGGATGGATCATCATCAAAAACCCTGGATGGAGAAAAACACAACGTATATGCCGTGGTGACTCAAAAAGACAACCTCAAGACAGGACGACTCCCCGGCGACTGGTCTGCACAAGCCGCAGAAATAGTGGCACTGACAGAGGCATGTAGACTATTCCTAGAACAAGACGTGACGGTGGAAAGACACAGCCCAATCCCTGCTGAATTCCTAAGAGAAATGCAAAATCATTCCCCAGAAAAAGAGAAACTGCAATGGGAAACAGAAGGAGCCACTCAACACAAGAACGGACTCTATGCAGTAGAAAACAAGCCATGCGTGACACGATCATTGTTTGAAGTAATTGCCAAATTGAGCCATGGGAGGAGCCATGTCTCAACAGGAGGGATGATCAGTACAGTACAACAAACAATGCATGTTCCCAGAGGTCTCCAAACTTCAATTTTTTTGGCAGGAACTGTCTGAACTGCTGTAGACACAACTCTCAAGGCAATGAACGACCCAAGCATGGAACAAGGCAAACAGAAACATATCCCTTCGAGCTTCTGAACATGGATTTCATCAAACTGAACCAAAGTGCTGGACTCGTCGAACAAACCATTAGAACAGTAAAACTCAGACTCAGAAAAACCATGGAAGATACAGGAAAACGATGGCAAGAATGCCTGAGCCTGGTAGAAACGTACATGAGAATCATTCCAACAGCACAGGGATGCACACCATTTGAGGCAGTGAAAGACAGACCCTTCCACTGAACAATGTGGGAAAAAGATCTGGTGGTAGAAGAGAAAAGAGAAACAGAATCCCTCACTAAGTGGTTATGCAAAATGTTCCAAGAAAGAAAACTGTGATGAATGCAAAATAATCTGCCGACATCTTCTCTGTCTCCCACAGAGGAGGTCCTGTCCCCAGGAGACCTGGTACTCGTCAAGGTGATAAAAAGAAAGTGCTGGTCTTCTCCACGTTGGGACGGACCTCACCGTGTGATTTTGGCCATCATCATCACCGCTCTGTGTTCAACCACATGGGGGGAACGTACCAGAACCTTGGTACACTCCCACTGGAGGAGAATGCCCCACTAGCTTGTTCAGGAAACGATCAGGGGCCCCCAGATCTGCATCCCATCAACCAAGACACCAATCGTCGTTCAAGTCCCTTTGCTCAGCTTACAGCTTACTCACTTGGGATTACACAGGACTGACTCCAGTTATTTTTATTGGTACCTACAAGCTCCCAGAGTCTGAGTGGTCTGGCCAGACACCTTGGACCAGGTCCTCCTCCATACAGGCTACAAAACCATCACATGGCCCCTTTCCAAAGAAGCTACCACCATGACCGCTAACTTCACCAAGTTAGCCACCACCATCAAAGATGGTAAACATATGCTAGACCTTACGACCAATATCCAAAAAAAAGGCTGCATCAACCTATGCCTCCGACCGGACCGACCAGGAAAAGGCCCCCTCTTTACTATCACCATCCGCACTACTAGTCCAGCCATGGTCCCCAAAGTGATTGGTGTGAACCCCTTCGTACAACCATCCGCCACACGCCTACTCAAAATCCGTCCGGCAGGAACACCTAAGCCTGAGTAGATACACCTTATTCTCGCCCATGTCCAAACACAGGAAGAAAACGACTACAACCTGATGATGAGGAACAGTTGGTACAGATACACCGCACTCACAGCCCGCGCCACAACCAATGAGTTGTTATGTCTGTTCCCTCATGCCTACTGCCGTAGCCCAACCACAGCTATGGTCCAACCGACAGAACGAAGAACTCGCCAACCTCACCTACAACTGTATCCTGGGTAATCTGAGAGAATCCTTCCAGCAAAGCTCGACCGCCTACATACCATGGTCGCAGTACCATTAGCAGCTACAGTCAATACCGCAACGTATGTCCAGTGCAACAACCGAACAGACTGTTATCCATCCTGTTTCAACTTCAGCGGACCGGATCCGAAGACCCCTTTGGACCAAGTTCACGTCACCAGGTGCGCCGAGATCAGACACATTCCTTCCCAATCATGGACAGTACTGGACCAAATATGGTGGCTCTGCGAATGGCAAGTGTATATGATCATCCCCACCAATACAACTGGGCTCTGTGTCCCTACATCTGCATCCGACCACACGTACGTTCTAACAGCAGACTCGATTCCAACTGTCGACGCCAACCCACATCTACCCACCAGGCGTCAACGACGGAGCTTTGATTTCTTCCCCCATGATTCAGTTTGGGGCTCGGATGTCCCCCTCTAATACAAACACTGGTCAGTCTCCTCCAAAATCATGATGGCGGTATTCCCCAGGGTAGGAACAGCGAAGAACACCCTACGTCTGGAAACCATTGACTACAGATTCCAGGCCCGACACTAATCAATTACTTGTTGCCCTGCAAATGACTGAAACGTATCTGTCCAAAGTCTTAGGGACAACTGTCAGTTTTGCCTGTATTTAAGACACACTCACTGGTCATTCGACTAGAGTTGCAGTAACATCGCAGTGAACAGGAGCCCACTGTATGAACTCTCTGTCCACTTTGCAGTCTGGTCATACATATTTTCTATTTAAATTTATCTTACTTTTCTTAGCCTGCTCCTGAAGTTGTATTTTGAGACCTAACAAACATTTCAGTTTTTTTGCCCTAATGTGCGTTTCATGCGCTGAAAATCATGTTTTGGCCAAGTATCCTAGTTTTCACTATAACTTAACCTAAACCCTAACCCTAACCCTAACTTTCATCACTTAGAATGATATCAAATGAAAAACCTACTTAATTTGGATGATTATACACTATATACACAGTAACTATGTGTCACTGACAGTTTGTTTCGCAGCGGGGGAACATTTCAGTTTTTATTGCCTTAATGTGCAATTCATGCGCTGAAAATCACGTTTTGGCCAAGTATCATAGTTTTCACTATAACTTAATTTCTAGCACTTAGAATGATGCAAAATGAAAAACTTACTTGAATTGGACAATTATACACTATATACACAGTAACTATGTGCCTCTGACAGTTTGTTTCGCAGCAGGGGAACATTTCAGTTTTAATGCCTTAACGTGCGTTTCATGCGCTGAAAATCACGTTTTGGCCAAGAATCATAATTTTCACTATAACCTAATTTCTATCACTTAGAATGATGCTAAATGCAAAACTTACTTGAATTGGACGATTTTACACTATATACACAGTAACGATGTGCCTCTGACAGTTTGTTTCGCAGCAGGGGAACATTTCAGTTTTTATTGCCTTAACGTGCGTTTCATGCGCTGAAAATCACGTTTTGGCCAAGTATCATAGTTTTTACTATAACTTAATTTCTAGCACTTAGAATGATGCTAAATGCAATACTTACTTGAATTGGATGATTTTACACTATAGACACAGTAACTATGTGCCTCTGGCAGTTTGTTTCGCAGCAGGGGAACATTTCAGTTTTTATTGCCTTAACGTGCGTTTCATGCGCTGAAAATCACGTTTTGGCCAAGTATCATAGTTTTCACTATAACTTAATTTCTAGCACTTAGAATGATGCTAAATGCAATACTTACTTGAATTGGATGATTTTACACTATAGACACAGTAACTATGTGCCTCTGGCAGTTTGTTTCGCAGCAGGGGAACATTTCAGTTTTTATTGCCTTAACGTGCGTTTCATGCGCTGAAAATCACGTTTTGGCCAAGTATCATAGTTTTCACTATAACTTAATTTCTAGCACTTAGAATGATGCTAAATGCAATACTTACTTGAATTGGATGATTTTACACTATAGACACAGTAACTATGTGCCTCTGGCAGTTTGTTTCGCAGCAGGGGAACATTTCAGTTTTTATTGCCTTAACGTGCGTTTCATGCGCTGAAAATCACGTTTTGGCCAAGTATCATAATTTTCACTATAACTTAATTTCTATCACTTAGAATGATGCCAAATGAAAAACTTACTTGAATTGGACTATTTTACACTATATACACAGTAACTATGTGTCTCTGACAGTTTGTTTCGCAGCAGGGGAACATTTCAGTTTTTTTGGCTTAACGTCCGTTTCATGCGCTGAAAATCACGTTTTGGCCAAGTATCATAGTTTTCATTATAACTTAATATCTAGCCATTAGAATGATGCCAAATGAAAAACTTATTAAATAATAAAATTTGATGATATTACACTATGTATAGAGAGACATTTGTGTCTCTGACAGTTTTACACAGTTTTACAAGTTATGACTCCAGACTCTTAATTTACATTTCTGCCTTTATGGATACATTGCATCACCACCCCTTGAGTGGATCGCTTACCTCTCACTGTCTTTCACTTACCTTCATTCAGCATGTAGGTGTCAGATCACCTTGTACCTAATGTCTATTCATATTACCTCACCCGAAGTTATTACACAGAAGGGATTGTGTTGTGTTACCCCAAGTTTAGAGTCCCAACGGATGTGGGAAACTTACAGCGTCTGTCTGCCAGAGAGCAGCAGCTGGAACCGATTGTGACCAGGGTGGCATGGGTCCCTGATCATGTCCCTGGCTCTGCTGAGGTAACGAGGGCTGGCAATGTCTTCCAGTGAGGGCAGAGTAGCCGACGTTCTTCTGCGTAGTGGTGATACCTTTCTAAATAGCCTTTTTGTCTGCTGCCGTTCTTCCCGCGTACCACCAAATGTGCTTTTTATGTGCTGATAAGCACGTTTTGGTCGAATATGAAAGTTTTCAAGTGTGCACTTGACACTAGATGACCTGGAGAGTGACAGTTACTCCTGAAGTTGAACCTCTTTTCATCGCACAATACAAGGAAAAAATTGCAAACCCTGTTAGCCAGCCTTTCTTATATTTCTCGAGGCGAACAAACAATTGCAAGGCCAACTAGTTAGTCTTTCTTACATTCCACCATCTTTTAATTCAATTGTAAAACCAGTTTGGCTAGTCTACCTTGCATTCTACGATCTTAAAAAACAAAGTTAAACCAGTATGACCACATGGTGCGACAAGAATAAACAATTATTAAGCCAGTTAGCCAGTCCATCCCACAAGTCCCTCCTTTTGTGTCTGTGAAAATATCGAAATATTGAAGTGGCTGTTTCCATGAGCCAGAGAAGAACCAG
Organism: Stigmatopora nigra; assembly: GCF_051989575.1. Taxonomy (NCBI): domain Eukaryota; kingdom Metazoa; phylum Chordata; class Actinopteri; order Syngnathiformes; family Syngnathidae; genus Stigmatopora; species Stigmatopora nigra. The sequence goes on from NW_027551606.1 coordinate 266,702, forward strand.
TCAAGCCATCCTCGTTGTGGAACCGGATCTCCGGTCACAGCTCTCTGCATGTTCCTAATAGCCTGCAGGGCATCATGGACCGAGCAGGACATGCCGGCAGGGATGAAGGGGCAGCACGAGTCTCCCACCATGAAACACACACAGCCCCGCTGGGTGGCCACTCCGTCAAGAGCAGGGCAGCCCTGGAAAATCACCTGGGCCATAGCGGCTACCCAGCCTGACTGATGCGCCGACACAGGCCCGGAACCTGCCTTCAATGGTCTTCAAATGCAGGGCGTTCCTTGCCGCTCCCACTCAAGGGAACTGAGCCATTACGATTTTGGATGAGACTGACCAGTATTTGTGTTTGAGGGACACATCCGAGCCACACACTGGATCATGGTCGTGAGCTCCGTCAATAATGTGCCCAAATGGAGGTCATTGATTCGGGAATAACAGAACTTCTGAAGATCCCTAGATGATTATTTTTATACATAATAATCAAAAATACATCCCCATCGTCAATGGATACAATTATTCGGGTAAATTCACCAACCAGAACAGACTGGGCCTGGTTCTAATACAACCACTATTTTAATCGCAGAATGCCTGTTTTGGAGACTGTTTATGGTGGGAAAATAGCTCCAGAACCATCGTGGATCATTATTTTTACACAGAATAGTGAACATACATCCATCTACACATTCAACACTAATTATGGGTAGAAGCACTAACCAGAACCGACTGGGCCCGGTTCTAATACGACCACTATTTTAATCGCAAAATGCCTGTTTTGGACAATGTTTATGGTGGGAAACATTATTTTTATAGAAAATAGTGAAACTACATCCACCTACTCAACCAACACAAATTCTGGGTAAATACACCAACCAGAACCGATTGGGCCTTGTTCTAATACAACCACTATTTTTATCGCAAAATGTTTTGGACACTATTGACGGTGGGAAATATTCCCAAAACATCCCTGCATCTTTAATTTTACACATAATAGTGAAAATGCATCCATCCACACAATTGACACTAAATCTGGGTAAAAGCGGCAACCAGAACCGACTGGGCCCGGTTCTAATACGACCACTATTTTAATCGCAAAATGCCTGTTTTGGACACTTTTTGTGGTGGGAAATAGCTCCAGAACCATCCTGGATCTTTATTGTTATACAAAATAGTGAAAATACATCCACTCACACAATACACACAAATTCTGGGTAAAAGCACCTACCAAAACCGACTGGGCCTGTTTCTAAACCACCACTTGTGAATAAAGTGACCAAATGAAAGTAATTCATTCGGGCATAACAGAACTTCTGAACATCGCTAGATGATCATTTCTATACAAAATAGTCAAGTATACATCCCCATCATAATTGGACACAAGTTCCGTATACAAACACCCACCAGAACCGACTGGACCCTGTTATAATGCAACCACTATTTTGTATCGCGAAATGCATGTTTGGGACACTATTTATGGTGGGAAATAGCCCCAGAACTGTCCTGGATCTTTATTTTTAGACAGAATAGTGAAAATACACCTACCCACACAATGGATAAAGCACCAACCAGAACCGACTGGGCCTGGTTCTTAAAAACCACCACTTGTAAATAAAGTGCCCAAATTGAGGTCATTGATTCGGGCATAACAGAACTACTGAACATCCCTAGATGATTATTTTTATACAGAATAATCAAAAATACATCCTTATCAACATTCGACACAATTTCTGGGTAAAAACACCAACCAGAACCGCCTGGGCCTGGTTCTAATACAACCACTATTTTAATCGCAAAATGCCTGCTTTGGACACTGTTTATGGTGGGAAATAGCTCCAGAATCACCTGGAATGATGCCAATGAATGACTTGCTTGAATTGGACGATTTTACACTATATACACAGGAACTATGTGTCTCTGACAGTGTGTTTGGCAGCAGGGGAACGTTTCAGTTTTTATTGCCTTAATGTGCTTTTCATGGCCTGATAATCACGTTTTGGCCAAGTATGATAGTTTTCATTGTAACTTAATTTCTATCACTTTGAACGATGCCAAATAAAAAACTTACTTGAATTGGACGATTTTTCACTACTTACACAGTAACTGTGTCTCTGACAGTTTGTTTGGCAGCAGGGGAACTTTTCAGTTTTTATTGCCTTAATGTACTTTTCATGCCCTGAAAATCACGTTTTGGCCAAGTAGGATTGTTTTCATTATAACTTAATTTCTAGCTTGAGAATGATGCCAAATGGATAACTTACTTGAATTGGACGATTTTTCACTTTATACACAGTAACTATGTGTCTCTGACAGTTTGTTTGGCAGCAGGGGAACATGTGAGAATAGACAAAGTATCTTTGCAAATGCTTGTTCATATTGTATAAGTTTTTGTGAGTATAACAGCATCATAGTCATCCTTATGGCTGACATGTCAGCATAAACACCCAACTGTCTGACTGAATAAACAATCTTAGTCTTGTGATTGGGGTGACATGTCAGCACAAATACTCAACTGTCCGACACTGATCAATTACTTTTTGCCCTGCAAATGACTGAAATGTATCTGTCAAAAGTCCTAGTGACAACTGTCAGTTTTTCCTGTATTTGAGACACACACACTGGTCATTCGACTAGAGTTGCAGGAACATCGCGTTGAACAGGACCCTACTGTAGGAACTCTCACTGTCCACTTTGCAGTCTGGTAATAAACCAATTGGTCCGGGACCAATGAAAGTAGAACAATAATTAGCAAGGGCTTTATAGTCTTGGTCTGTTAATAGAGTCAGGGACTTAACTAAGACAAAGTCAGGGACTTTTGGTCTTTGTGTGTTCAGAGATATTGGGTTAATCACAAAGTAGAGATCACTTTCGGGTAATTTAGAAAATAATTGTTGTTTAAACTATTAAGTAGGTGATTAATATGGGTCAGAAAGCAACAAAAGGAATCGGTTTATTGTCAGAATGCAAAATGAAAATCGGAGAGTTACCGGGACGAGATATCATGGTCCAGCTTGGGCTAAGCCTAGTGGCCACCCAAAATGGCCTCCGACCCAGGGAATTACAGACCAAAAATATCTTCCACAACACCACATCTAACAGCTTCTACTCTCTCGACATTGTCGGGAATGGTTCTGCCAAGGTAGCTGAAAGTCTAAGAGATCAGTCTGAAGATATCTGCCCAGCAGCACCAGGACAGGAACAACAAACATGGCCATTACATGTCACACTGAAGTTCATGGGAGACCGGACGACAAGTGGTTAAACCAATTCTCACAGTTGCCCACTCAACGAATCATAATTAACCACGTATATGCAACTGACCTAATGGACAACCCATTGCCCCCGGACACATTGCCTATGGGGATGGATCATCATCAAAAACCCTGGATGGAGAAAAACACAACGTATATGCCGTGGTGACTCAAAAAGACAACCTCAAGACAGGACGACTCCCCGGCGACTGGTCTGCACAAGCCGCAGAAATAGTGGCACTGACAGAGGCATGTAGACTATTCCTAGAACAAGACGTGACGGTGGAAAGACACAGCCCAATCCCTGCTGAATTCCTAAGAGAAATGCAAAATCATTCCCCAGAAAAAGAGAAACTGCAATGGGAAACAGAAGTAGCCACTCAACACAAGAACGGACTCTATGCAGTAGAAAACAAGCCATGCGTGACACGATCATTGTTTGAAGTAATTGCCAAATTGAGCCATGGGAGGAGCCATGTCTCAACAGGAGGGATGATCAGTACAGTACAACAAACAATGCATGTTCCTAGAGGTCTCCAAACTTCAATTTTTTTGGCAGGAACTGTCTGAACTGCTGTAGACACAACTCTCAAGGCAATGAACGACCCAAGCATGGAACAAGGCAAACAGAAACATATCCCTTCGAGCTTCTGAACATGGATTTCATCAAACTGAACCAAAGTGCTGGACTCGTCGAACAAACCATTAGAACAGTAAAACTCAGACTCAGAAAAACCATGGAAGATACAGGAAAACGATGGCAAGAATGCCTGAGCCTGGTAGAAACGTACATGAGAATCATTCCAACAGCACAGGGATGCACACCATTTGAGGCAGTGAAAGACAGACCCTTCCACTGAACAATGTGGGAAAAAGATCTGGTGGTAGAAGAGAAAAGAGAAACAGAATCCCTCACTAAGTGGTTATGCAAAATGTTCCAAGAAAGAAAACTGTGATGAATGCAAAATAATCTGCCGACATCTTCTCTGTCTCCCACAGAGGAGGTCCTGTCCCCAGGAGACCTGGTACTCGTCAAGGTGATAAAAAGAAAGTGCTGGTCTTCTCCACGTTGGGACGGACCTCACCGTGTGATTTTGGCCATCATCATCACCGCTCTGTGTTCAACCACATGGGGGGAACGTACCAGAACCTTGGTACACTCCCACTGGAGGAGAATGCCCCACTAGCTTGTTCAGGAAACGATCAGGGGCCCCTAGATCTGCATCCCATCAACCAAGACACCAATCGTCGTTCAAGTCCCTTTGCTCAGCTTACAGCTTACTCACTTGGGATTACACAGGACTGACTCCAGTTATTTTTATTGGTACCTACAAGCTCCCAGAGTCTGAGTGGTCTGGCCAGACACCTTGGACCAGGTCCTCCTCCATACAGGCTACAAAACCATCACATGGCCCCTTTCCAAAGAAGCTACCACCATGACCGCTAACTTCACCAAGTTAGCCACCACCATCAAAGATGGTAAACATATGCTAGACCTTACGACCAATATCCAACAAAAAGGCTGCATCAACCTATGCCTCCGACCGGACCGACCAGGAAAAGGCCCCCTCTTTACTATCACCATCCGCACTACTAGTCCAGCCATGGTCCCCAAAGTGATTGGTGTGAACCCCTTCGTACAACCATCCGCCACACGCCTACTCAAAATCCGTCCGGCAGGAACACCTAAGCCTGAGTAGATACACCTTATTCTCGCCCATGTCCAAACACAGGAAGAAAACGACTACAACCTGATGATGAGGAACAGTTGGTACAGATACACCGCACTCACAGCCCGCGCCACAACCAATGAGTTGTTATGTCTGTTCCCTCATGCCTACTGCCACAGCCCAACCACAGCTATGGTCCAACCGACAGAACGAAGAACTCGCCAACCTCACCTACAACTGTATCCTGGGTAATCTGAGAGAATCCTTCCAGCAAAGCTCGACTGCCTACATACCATGGTCGCAGTACCGATAGCAGCTACAGTCAATACCGCAACGTATGTCCAGTGCAACAACCGAACAGACTGTTATCCATCCTGTTTCAACTTCAGCGGACCGGATCCGAAGACCCCTTTGGACCAAGTTCACGTCACCAGGTGCGCCGAGATCAGACATATTCCTTCCCAATCATGGACAGTACTGGACCAAATATGGTGGCTCTGCGAATGGCAAGTGTATATGATCATCCCCACCAATACAACTGGGCTCTGTGTCCCTACATCTGCATCCGACCACACGTACGTTCTAACAGCAGACTCGATTCCAACTGTCGACGCCAACCCACATCTACCCACCAGGCGTCAACGACGGAGCTTTGATTTCTTCCCCCATGATTTAGTTTGGGGCTCGGATGTCCCCCTCTAATACAAACACTGGTCAGTCTCCTCCAAAATCATGATGGCGGTATTCCCCAGGGTAGGAACAGCGAAGAACACCCTACGTCTGGAAACCATTGACTACAGATTCCAGGCCCGACACTAATCAATTACTTGTTGCCCTGCAAATGACTGAAACGTATCTGTCCAAAGTCTTAGGGACAACTGTCAGTTTTGCCTGTATTTAAGACACACTCACTGGTCATTCGACTAGAGTTGCAGTAACATCGCAGTGAACAGGAGCCCACTGTAGGAACTCTCTGTCCACTTTGCAGTCTGGTCATACATATTTTCTATTTAAATTTATCTCACTCTTTCTTAGCCTGCTCCTGAAGTTGTATTTTCAGACCTAACAAACATTTCAGTTTTTTTGCCCTAATGTGCGTTTCATGCGCTGAAAATCATGTTTTGGCCAAGTATCATAGTTTTCACTATAACTTAACCTAACCCTAACCCTAACCCTAACTTTCATCACTTAGAATGATATCAAATGAAAAACCTACTTAATTTGGATGATTATACACTATATACACAGTAACTATGTGTCACTGACAGTTTGTTTCGCAGCGGGGGAACATTTCAGTTTTTATTGCCTTAATGTGCATTTCATGCGCTGAAAATCACGTTTTGGCCAAGTATCATAGTTTTCACTATAACTTAATTTCTAGCACTTAGAATGATGCAAAATGAAAAACTTACTTGAATTGGACAATTATACACTATATACACAGTAACTATGTGCCTCTGAGTGTATGTTTCGCAGCAGGGGAACATTTCAGTTTTTATTGCCTTAACGTGCGTTTCATGCGCTGAAAATCACGTTTTGGCCAAGTATCATAATTTTCACTATAACTTAATTTCTATCACTTAGAATGATGCCAAATGAAAAACTTACTTGAATTGGACAATAATACACTATATACACAGTAACTATGTGTCTCTGACAGTTTGTTTCGCAGCAGGGGAACATTTCAGTTTTTATTGCCTTAACGTGCGTTTCATGCGCTGAAAATCACGTTTTGGCCAAGTATCATAGTTTTCACTATAACTTAATTTCTATCACTTAGAATGATGCTAAATGCAAAACTTACTTGAATTGGACTATTTTACACTATATACACAGTAACTATGTGTCTCTGACAGTTTGTTTCGCAGCAGGGGGACATTTCAGTTTTTATTGCTAACGTGCGTTTCATGCGCTGAAAATCATGTTTTGGCCGAGTATGATAGTTTTCACTATAACTTAATTTCTACCACTTAGAATGATGCTAAATGAAAAACTTACTTGAATTGGACGATAAAACACTATATACACAGTAACTATATGTCTCTGACAGTTTGTTTCGCAGCAGGGGAATATTTCAGTTTTTATTGCCTTAACGTGCGTTTCATGCGCTGAAAATCACGTTTTGGCCAAGTATCATAATTTTCACTATAACTTAATTTATATCACTTAGAATGATGCCAAATGAAAAACTTACTTGAATTGGACAATTATACACTATATACACAGTAACTATGTGTCTCTGACAGTTTGTTTCGCAGCAGGGGAACATTTCAGTTTTTATTGGCTTAACGTGCGTTTCATGCGCTGAAAATCACGTTTTGGCCAAGTATCATAGTTTTCATTATAACTTAATATCTAGCCATTAGAATGATGCCAAATGAAAAACGTATTAAATTATAAAATTTGATGATATTACACTATGTCATTTGTGTCTCTGACATTTTTACACAGTTTTACAAGTTATGACTCCAGACTCTTAATTTACAATTCTGCCTTTATGGATACATTGCATCACCACCCCTTGAGTGGATCTCTTACCTCTCACTGTCTTTCACTTGCCTTCATTCAGCATGTAGGTGTCAGATCACCTTGTACCTAATGTCTATTCATATTACCTCACCCGAAGTTATTACACAGAAGGGATTGTGTTGTGTTACCCCAAGTTTAGAGTCCCAACGGATGTGGGAAACTTACAGCGTCTGTCTGCCAGAGAGCAGCAGCTGGAACCGATTGTGACCAGGGTGGCATGGGTCCCTGATCATGTCCCTGGCTCTGCTGAGGTAACGAGGGCTGGCAATGTCTTCTGGTGAGGGCAGAGTAGCCGACGTTCTTCTGCGTAGTGGTGATACCTTTCTGAATAGCCTTTTTGTCTGCTGCCGTTCTTCCCGCGTACCACCAAATGTGCTTTTTATGTGCTTATAAGCACGTTTTGGTCGAATATGAAAGTTTTCAAGTGTGCACTTGACCCTAGATGACCTGGAGAGTGACAGTTACTCCTGAAGTTGAACCTCTTTTCATCGCACAATACAAGGAAAAAATTGCAAACCCTGTTAGCCAGCCTTTCTTATATTTCTCGAGGCGAACAAACAATTGCAAGGCCAACTAGTTAGTCTTTCTTACATTCCACCATCTTTTAATTCAATTGTAAAACCAGTTTGGCTAGTCTACCTTGCATTCTACGATCTTAAAAAACAAAGTTAAACCAGTATGACCACATGGTGCGACAAGAATAAACAATTATTAAGCCAGTTAGCCAGTCCATCCCACAATTCCCTCCTTTTGTGTCTGTGAAAATATTGAAATATTGAAGTGGCTGTTTCCATGAGCCAGAGAAGAACCAGTCAAGCCATCCTCGTTGTGGAACCGGATCTCCGGTCACAGCTCTCTGCATGTTCCTAATAGCCTGCAGGGCATCATGGACCGAGCAGGACATGCCGGCAGGGATGAAGGGGCAGCACGAGTCTCCCACCTTGAAACACACACAGCCCCGCTGGGTGGCCACTCCGTCAAGAGCAGGGCAGCCCTGGAAAATCACCTGGGCCATAGCGGCTACCCAGCCTGACTGATGCGCCGACACAGGCCCGGAACCTGCCTTCAATGGTCTTCAAATGCAGGGCGTTCCTTGCCGCTCCCACTCAAGGGAACTGAGCCATTAGGATTTTGGATGAGACTGACCAGTATTTGTGTTTGAGGGACACATCCGAGCCACACACTGGATCATGGTCGTGAGCTCCGTCAATAATGTGCCCAAATGGAGGTCATTGATTCGGGAATAACAGAACTTCTGAAGATCCCTAGATGATTATTTTTATACATAATAATCAAAAATACATCCCCATCGTCAATGGATACAATTTTTCGGGTAAATTCACCAACCAGAACAGACTGGGCCTGGTTCTAATACAACCACTATTTTAATCGCAGAATGCCTGTTTTGGACACTGTTTATGGTGGGAAAATAGCTCCAGAACCATCCTGGATCATTATTTTTACACAGAATAGTGAAAATACATCCATCTACACATTCAACACTAATTATGGGTAGAAGCACCAACCAGAACCGACTGGGCCTGGTTCTAATACGACCTCTTTTTTAATCGCAAAATGCCTGTTTTGGACAATGTTTATGGTGGGAAACATTATTTTTTATAGAAAATAGTGAAACTACATCCACCCACTCAATCAACACAAATTCTGGGTAAATACACCAACCAGAACCGATTGGGCCTTGTTCTAATACAACCACTATTTTTATCGCAAAATGTTTTGGACACTATTGACGGTGTGAAATATTCCCAGAACATCCCTGCATCTTTAATTTTACACATAATAGTGAAAATGCATCCATCCACACAATTGACACTAAATCTGGGTAAAAGCGGCAACCAGAACCGACTGGGCCCGGTTCTAATTCAACCACCGTGCAAAATAAAGATCCATTGGAGGTTTTTGATTCTTGTGTAAAAAAAGCCCCAAAACATCCCTACATGATTATTTTTAAACAGAATAGTAAAATATACATCCCCATCCTCTTTGGACACAAGTTTCGGATATAAACAGCAACCAGAACCGAGACTACCCAGTTATAATGCAACTATCCATCGTTCCTGCCTGCCTAAAATCTGCCACCATCATTCCTGTCCCCAAAAAGGCCAACCATCTGCAGCTTGAACGATTACAGGCCTGTTGCTCTCACGCCTGTGATCATGAAGTGCTTTGAAAAGTTGGTGGCCCGACACATCAGAAGGACAATCCCCCCCTCAGTTGACCCTCACCAGTTTGCTTATAGAGAAAACAGGTCCACTGAGGATGCTATCGCTGTGGCTCTTCACACAGCACTGAGCCACCTGGAGCACCGGGGGAACTATGTGACGATGCTTTTCATAGACTATAGCTCAGCCTTTAACACCATCAAGCCGGACATCCTGAAGGACAAACTCTACCACCTTGGACTATCCTCTTCAATCTGCTGCTGGGTAAAGAACTTCTTGACTGGTCGACCACAAACTGTCAGAATGGGTCCACACCTCTCTTCCGCCATTACACTGAACACTGGCTCACCACAAGGCTGTGTACTGAGTCCTGTCCTGTACTCCTTGTACACATACGACTGCACACCAGCCCACCAGTCAAACTCTATCATCAAATTCGCCGATGACACCACTGTGATCGGACTCATCTCAGGCGGGGATGAGTCAGCTTACAGAGACGAGGTCGACAAACTGTCTTCTTGGTGCTCGGCGAACAATCTTACACTAAATACCGCAAAGACTAAAGAAATATTCCTGGACTTTCGCAAGCGCAGCACAGACCTGGCCCCACTCCTCATTAACGGAGTATGTGTAGACAGGGTCCAATCCTTCAAATTTCTGGGAGTCCACGTCACGGATAGGCTCTCCTGGTCCACAAACACCACAGTGTTAGTAAAGAAGGCCCAGAAACGACTCCACTTTCTCAGGGTACTGAGAAGGGACAAATTGGACACCAAGCTTCTGGCAACCTTCTACAGAGCCACTGTGGAGAGCATCCTGACTTACGGCATTACAGTGTGGTATACCGGAAGCACGGCAGCAGACAAAAAAGCCATACAGAGGGTGATAAACACTGCCCAGAAGATCGTCGGCTGCTCTCTGCCATCACTAGAAGACATTGCCAACCCCCGATACCTTAGAAGAGCCGGGTCCATTGTTGGAGACCCATACCACCCTGGACACGGCCTGTTCCAGTTGCTTCCATCTGGCAGACGCTACAGGTCCTACAAAGCACGGACAAACAGGCTCAAGGACAGCTTTTTCCCAACAGCCATCAGGTCTCTGAACCTGCAGCAACACGTGACGTGACGACTACACATATCCCTACTATGAAATTAAGTCAAGTCGAAATGAAGTAACAGGAAGGTCGTTTGGCGCAGATCTGCCTTTCAAAGGCTGACTGAGGGAGGGTAAGTATAAAGACTGAGAGGTAAGTGATCCACCTTATTCTTGTTGGCATCGGTGAGGCATCTTGCAGTCGCCGCAAAATGGCGCTCAAGGCGGAGAGCTAACAAGTATGAATATGTCATAAATAAATGTCATAAATGTGTCTGGCCTGGGAAGACGAACTTGTGGAGAAGCACTATACAATTTCGTCATACGCTGCTGAGGGTATGATGACTACTAGGCTTTTTGTCAAGTCAATGATGACGACAATGCCTATGTCTGATTTTCATTTTTTCATTTTTTCAACTACTATTTTTTATCACAAAATGCATGTTTTGGAGACTATTTATGGTAGTAAATACCCCTAGAACCATCCTGGATCTTTATTTTTAGACAGAATAGTGAAAATACATCCACCTACACAATCAACACTAACTCTGGGTAAAAGCACCAACCAGAACCGACTGGGCTTGGTTCTACTACAACCAACATGCAAAATAAAGTGCCCAAATGGAGGTCATTTATTCGGGCATAGAAGAACTTCTGAACATCCCTAGATGATAATTTTTATACAGAATAGTCAAAAATACAACCCCATTCCTATTGGACACACGTTAAGGGGGTATACACAAACCAGAACCGACTGGGCCTGGTTCTAATACAACCACTATTTTTGTCGCAAAATGCATGTTTTTGACACTATTTCTGGTGGGAAATAGTCTCAGAACATCCCTGGATCTTTATTCTTACAGAGAATAGTGAAAATACATCAAACCCACACAATCGACACTAATTGTGGGTAAAGCACCAACCAGAACCGACTGGGCCTGGTTCTAAACAACCACTTGTAAATAAAGTGCCCAAATTGAGGTCATTGATTAGGGCATAACAGAACTTCTGAACATCCCTAGAATATTATTTTTATAAAGAATAATAAAAAATACATCCCCATAATCATTGGACACAATTTCTGGGTAAAAACACGAACCAGAACCGACTGGGCGTGGTTCTAATACAACCACTACTTTAACCGCAAAATGCCTGTTTTGGACACTGTTTGTGGTGGGAAATAGCTCCAGAATCATCCTGGATCATTATTGTTATACAAAATAGTGAAAATACATCCACTCACACAATAAACACAAATTCTGGGTAAAAGCACCAACCAAAACCGACTGGGCCTGTTTCTAAACCACCACTTGTAAATAAAGTGACCAAATGAAAGTAATTCATTCGGGCATAACAGAACTTCTGAACATCGCTAGATGATTACTTCTATACAGAATAGTCAAGTATACATCCCCATCATAATTGGACACAAGTTTCGTATACAAACACCCACCAGAACCGACTGGACCCTGTTATAATGCAGCCACTATTTTGTATCGCAAAATGCATGTTTTGGACACTATTTATGGAGGGAAATAGCCCCGGAACTGTCCTGGATCTTTATTTTTAGACAGAATAGTGAAAATACATCTACCCACACAATGGATACTATATCTGGGTAAAAGCACCAACCAGAACCGACTGGGCCTGGTTCTTAAAAACCACCACTTGTAAATAAAGTGCCCAAATTGAGGTCATTGATTCGGGCGTAACAAAACTTCTGAACATCCCTAGATGATTATTTTTATACAGAATAATCAAAAATACATCCTTATCATCATTGGACACAATTTCAGGGTAAAAACACCAACCAGAATCGCCTGGGCCTGGTTCTAATACAACCACTATTTTAATCGCAAAATGCCTGTTTTGGACACTTTTTATGGTGGGAAATAGCTCCAGAATCACCTAGAATGATGCCAATGAAAGACTTACATGGATAGGACGATTTTACACTATATACACAGGAACTATGTGTCTCTGACAGTTTGTTTGGCAGCAGGGGAACTTTTCAGTTTTTATTGCCTTAATTTACTTTTCATACCCTGAAAATCACGTTTTGGCCAAGTATGATTGTTTTCATTGTAACTTAATTTTTAGCAATGAGAATAATGCCAAATGGATAACTTACTTGAATTGGACGATTTTACACTATATACACAGTAACTATGTGTCTCTGACAGTTTTTTTGGCAGCAGGGGAATATGTAAGATTAGACAAAGTATCTTTGCAAATGCTTGTTCATATTGTATAAGTTTTTGTGAGTATAACAGCATTGTAGTCATCCTTACGGCTGACATAGCAGCATAAACACCCAACTGTCTGACTGAATAAACAATCTTAGTCTTGTGATTGGGGTGACATGTCAGCACAAATATTCAACTGTCTGACACTGATCAATTACTTTTTGCCCTGCAAATGACTGAAATGTATCTGTCCAAAGTCCTAGTGACAACTGTCAGTTTTTCCTGTATTTAAGACACACACACTGGCCATTCGACTAGAGCAGGGGTGGCCAACCCGCGGCTCGCGAGCCGCATGCGGCTCTTTGCCCGGTTTCATGTGGCTCTTACGTCCATATCAAAGTTTGTATTTGTGTTTTATTTTTATTTGCGTGTGCGCTTCGCTTGAGTTCAATACGGTATTTTCGTCCAATGCGCATGTGCTTGGGATGAAAATACCTCAAAGTTTCCCAGTAGGAGCAAGGTCATTTGAGTAAACGTTTTTAACAGAGTGGGAGAGCTCCCGTGAACCAGAAGCGACAATGAACAGCGTCGCGCACACAAAAAGTATCCCAAAGATCGAGCGTCGGCTGAAAAAGCCACACCCCCTGCGAGGCAGACCAAGGCGAGAGTGCTCAGCCGGGAGCAGCCAATAGGAGAGCGAGGTGGACACCCACGTGGTGGGCGCGCTAGTTAAAAGCCATTCATAATAAATGACAGCTCACAAGGAGCGAACGTTGCGCAAAAATAGGCTCTGATTTTATGACAGAAGTCCCACTAAGTAACATGCATAGAAAAAGAAAAACGCTATTGTAAATTATTATATTTTTGTTTGCGGACTTGGTTGAACTGAGAGTTTGTCTGTGTGAGACAGTGCACACAATGTTCATTGTTGATAATGACTGGCCTGTGCTGTTAGTACTGTAGGAGTCAATTTATGTCATTACTATGCTGGTGTGTGACATTTACAATAAATCTGTGTGATGTGGCTCTTTGCGGTAACACAGTAAAAAATGTGGCTCTTTGCGGTAACACGGTAAAAAATGTGGCTCTTGGTCTCTGACTGGTTGGCCACCCCTGCACTATATACACAGTAACTATGTGCCTCTGACAGTTTGTTTCGCAGCAGGGGAAAATTTCAGTTTTTATTGCCTTAACGTGCGTTTCATGCACTGAAAATCACGTTTTGGCCAAGTATCATAATTTTCTCTATAACTTAATTTCTAGCACTTAGAATGATGCTAAATGCAAAACTTACTTGAATTGGACGATTTTACACTATATACACAGTAACTATGTGCCTATGACAGTTTGTTTCGCAGCAGGGGAACATTTCAGATTTTATTGCCTTAACGTGCGTTTCATGCGCTGAAAATCATGTTTTGGCCGAGTATGATAGTTTTCATTATAACTTAATTTCTATCACTTAGAATGATGCTAAATGAAAAACTTGCTTGAATTGGACGATAATACACTATATACACAGTAACTATATGTCTCTGACAGTTTGTTTCGCAGCAGGGGAACATTTCAGTTTTTATTGCCTTAACGTGCGTTTCATGCGCTGAAAATCACGTTTTGGCCAAGTATCATAATTTTCACTATAACTTAATTTCTAGCACTTAGAATGATGCTAAATGCAATACTTACTTTAATTGGATGATTTTACACTATAGACACAGTAACTATGTTGATTCGTTGAGTGGGCAACTGTGAGAATTGGTTTAACCACTTGTCGTCCGGTCTCCCATGAACTTCAGGGTGACATGTAATGGCCATGTTTGTTGTTCCTGTCCTGGGGCTGCCGTTCTTCCCGCGTACCACCAAATGTGCTTTTTATGTGCTGATAAGCACGTTTTGGTCGAATATGAAAGTTTTCAAGTGTGCACTTGACCCTAGATGACCTGGAGAGTGACAGTTACTCCTGAAGTTGAACCTCTTTTCATCGCACAATACAAGGAAAAAATTGCAAACCCTGTTAGCCAGCCTTTCTTATATTTCTCGAGGTGAACAAACAATTGCAAGGCCAACTAGTTAGTCTTTCTTACATTCCACGATCTTTTAATTCAATTGTAAAACCAGTTTGGCTAGTCTACCTTGCATTCTACGATCTTAAAAAACAAAGTTAAACCAGTATGACCACATGGTGCGACAAGAATAAACAATTATTAAGCCAGTTAGCCAGTCCATCCCACAATTCCCTCCTTTTGTGTCTGTAAAAATATTGAAATATTGAAGTGGCTGTTTCCATGAGCCAGAGAAGAACCAGTCAAGCCATCCTCGTTGTGGAACCGGATCTCCGGTCACAGCTCTCTGCATGTTCCTAATAGCCTGCAGGGCATCATGGACCGAGCAGGACATGCCGGCAGGGATGAAGGGGCAGCACGAGTCTCCCACCTTGAAACACACACAGCCCCGCTGGGTGGCCACTCCGTCAAGAGCAGGGCAGCCCTGGAAAATCACCTGGGCCATAGCGGCTACCCAGCCTGACTGATGCGCCGACACAGGCCCGGAACCTGCCTTCAATGGTCTTCAAATGCAGGGCGTTCCTTGCCGCTCCCACTCAAGGGAACTGAGCCATTAGGATTTTGGATGAGACTGACCAGTATTTGTGTTTGAGGGACACATCCGAGCCACACACTGGATCATGGTCGTGAGCTCCGTCAATAATGTGCCCAAATGGAGGTCATTGATTCGGGAATAACAGAACTTCTGAAGATCCCTAGATGATTATTTTTATACATAATAATCAAAAATACATCCCCATCGTCAATGGATACAATTTTTCGGGTAAATTCACCAACCAGAACAGACTGGGCCTGGTTCTAATACAACCACTATTTTAATCGCAGAATGCCTGTTTTGGACACTGTTTATGGTGGGAAAATAGCTCCAGAACCATCCTGGATCATTATTTTTACACAGAATAGTGAAAATACATCCATCTACACATTCAACACTAATTATGGGTAGAAGCACCAACCAGAACCGACTGGGCCTGGTTCTAATACGACCTCTTTTTTAATCGCAAAATGCCTGTTTTGGACAATGTTTATGGTGGGAAACATTATTTTTATAGAAAATAGTGAAACTACATCCACCCACTCAATCAACACAAATTCTGGGTAAATACACCAACCAGAACCGATTGGGCCTTGTTCTAATACAACCACTATTTTTATCGCAAAATGTTTTGGACACTATTGACGGTGTGAAATATTCCCAGAACATCCCTGCATCTTTAATTTTACACATAATAGTGAAAATGCATCCATCCACACAATTGACACTAAATCTGGGTAAAAGCGGCAACCAGAACCGACTGGGCCCGGTTCTAATTCAACCACCGTGCAAAATAAAGATCCATTGGAGGTTTTTGATTCTTGTGTAAAAAAAGCCCCAAAACATCCCTACATGATTATTTTTAAACAGAATAGTAAAATATACATCCCCATCCTCTTTGGACACAAGTTTCGGATATAAACAGCAACCAGAACCGAGACTACCCAGTTATAATGCAACTATCCATCGTTCCTGCCTGCCTAAAATCTGCCACCATCATTCCTGTCCCCAAAAAGGCCAACCATCTGCAGCTTGAACGATTACAGGCCTGTTGCTCTCACGCCTGTGATCATGAAGTGCTTTGAAAAGTTGGTGGCCCGACACATCAGAAGGACAATCCCCCCCTCAGTTGACCCTCACCAGTTTGCTTATAGAGAAAACAGGTCCACTGAGGATGCTATCGCTGTGGCTCTTCACACAGCACTGAGCCACCTGGAGCACCGGGGGAACTATGTGACGATGCTTTTCATAGACTATAGCTCAGCCTTTAACACCATCAAGCCGGACATCCTGAAGGACAAACTCTACCACCTTGGACTATCCTCTTCAATCTGCTGCTGGGTAAAGAACTTCTTGACTGGTCGACCACAAACTGTCAGAATGGGTCCACACCTCTCTTCCGCCATTACACTGAACACTGGCTCACCACAAGGCTGTGTACTGAGTCCTGTCCTGTACTCCTTGTACACGTACGACTGCACACCAGCCCACCAGTCAAACTCTATCATCAAATTCGCCGATGACACCACTGTGATCGGACTCATCTCAGGCGGGGATGAGTCAGCTTACAGAGACGAGGTCGACAAACTGTCTTCTTGGTGCTCGGCGAACAATCTTACACTAAATACCGCAAAGACTAAAGAAATAATCCTGGACTTTCGCAAGCGCAGCACAGACCTGGCCCCACTCCTCATTAACGGAGTATGTGTAGACAGGGTCCAATCCTTCAAATTTCTGGGAGTCCACGTCACGGATAGGCTCTCCTGGTCCACAAACACCACAGTGTTAGTAAAGAAGGCCCAGAAACGACTCCACTTTCTCAGGGTACTGAGAAGGGACAAATTGGACACCAAGCTTCTGGCAACCTTCTACAGAGCCACTGTGGAGAGCATCCTGACTTACGGCATTACAGTGTGGTATACCGGAAGCACGGCAGCAGACAAAAAAGCCATACAGAGGGTGATAAACACTGCCCAGAAGATCGTCGGCTGCTCTCTGCCATCACTAGAAGACATTGCCAACCCCCGATACCTTCATCTTGCAGTCGCCGCAAAATGGCGCTCAAGGCGGGGAGCTAACAAGTATGAATATGTCATAAATAAATGTCATAAATGTGTCTGGCCTGGGAAGACGAACTTGTGGAGAAGCACTATACAATTTCGTCATACGCTGCTGAGGGTATGATGACTACTAGGCTTTTTGTCAAGTCAATGATGACGACAATGCCTATGTCTGATTTTCATTTTTTCATTTTTTCAACTACTATTTTTTATCACAAAATGCATGTTTTGGAGACTATTTATGGTAGTAAATACCCCTAGAACCATCCTGGATCTTTATTTTTAGACAGAATGGTGAAAATACATCCACCTACACAATCAACACTAACTCTGGGTAAAAGCACCAACCAGAACCGACTGGGCTTGGTTCTACTACAACCAACATGCAAAATAAAGTGCCCAAATGGAGGTCATTTATTCGGGCATAGAAGAACTTCTGAACATCCCTAGATGATATTTTTTATACAGAATAGTCAAAAATACAACCCCATTCCTATTGGACACACGTTACGGGTGTATACACAAACCAGAACCGACTGGGCCTGGTTCTAATACAACCACTATTTTTGTCGCAAAATGCATGTTTTTGACACTATTTCTGGTGGGAAATAGTCTCAGAACATCCCTGGATCTTTATTCTTACAGAGAATAGTGAAAATACATCCACCCACACAATCGACACTAATTGTGGGTAAAGCACCAACCAGAACCGACTGGGCCTGGTTCTAAACAACCACTTGTAAATAAAGTGCCCAAATTGAGGTCATTGATTAGGGCATAACAGAACTTCTGAACATCCCAAGAATATTATTTTTATAAAGAATAATCAAAAATACATCCCCATAATCATTGGACACAATTTCTGGGTAAAAACACGAACCAGAACCGACTGGGCCTGGTTCTAATACAACCACTACTTTAACTGCAAAATGCCTGTTTTGGACACTGTTTGTGGTGGGAAATAGCTCCAGAATCATCCTGGATCATTATTGTTATACAAAATAGTGAAAATACATCCACTCACACAATAAACACAAATTCTGGGTGAAAGCACCAACCAAAACCTACTGGGCCTGTTTCTAAACAACCACTTGTAAATTAAGTGACCAAATGAAAGTAATTCATTCGGGCATAACAGAACTTCTGAACATCGCTAGATGATTATTTCTATACAGAATAGTCAAGTATACATCCCCATCATAATTCGACACAAGTTCCGTATACAAACACCCACCAGAACCGACTGGACCCTGTTATAATGTAACCACTATTTTGTATCGCAAAATGCATGTTTTGGACACTATTTATGGTGGGAAATAGCCCCAGAACTGTCCTGGATCTTTATTTTTAGACAGAATAGTGGAAATACATCTACCCACACAATGGATGAAGCACCAACCAGAACCGACTGAGCCTGGTTCTTAAAAACCACCACTTGTAAATAAAGTGCCCAAATTGAGGTCATTGATTCGGGCATAACAGAACTTCTGAACATCCCTAGATGATTATTTTTATACAGAATAATCAAAAATACATCCTTATCATCATTGGACACAATTTCTGGGTAAAAACACCAACCAGAACCGCCTGGGCCTGGTTCTAATACAACCACTATTTTAATCGCAAAATGCCTGCTTTGGACACTGTTTATGGTGGGAAATAGCTCCAGAATCACCTGGAATGATGCCAATGAATGACTTACTTGAATTGGACGATTTTACACTATATACACAGGAACTATGTGTCTCTGACAGTGTGTTTGGCAGCAGGGGAACGTTTCAGTTTTTATTGCCTTAATGTGCTTTTCATGGCCTGATAATCACGTTTTGGCCAAGTATGATAGTTTTCATTGTAACTTAATTTCTTTGACTTTGAACGATGCCAAATAAAAAACTTACTTGAATTGGACGATTTTTCACTACATACACAGTAACTGTGTCTCTGACAGTTTGTTTGGCAGCAGGGGAACTTTTCAGTTTTTATTGCCTTAATGTACTTTTCATGCCCTGAAAATCCCGTTTTGGCCAAGTATGATTGTTTTCATTATAACTTAATTTCTAGCTTGAGAATGATGCCAAATGGATAACTTGAATTGGACGATTTTTCACTTTATACACAGTAACTATGTGTCTCTGACAGTTTGTTTGGCAGCAGGGGAACATGTGAGATTAGACAAAGTATCTTTGCAAATGCTTGTTCATATTGTATAAGTTTTTGTGAGTATAACAGCATAGTCATCCTTATGGCTCAGCATAAACACCCAACTGTCTGACTGAATAAACAATCTTAGTCTTGTGATTGGGGTGACATGTCAGCACAAATACTCAACTGTCCGACACTGATCAATTACTTTTTGCCCTGCAAATGACTGAAATGTATCTGTCCAAAGTCCTAGTGACAACTGTCAGTTTTTCCTGTATTTGAGACACACACACTGGTCATTCGACTAGAGTTGCAGGAACATCGCGTTGAACAGGACCCTACTGTAGGAACTCTCACTGTCCACTTTGAAGTCTAGTAATAAACCAATTGGTCCGGGACCAATGAAAGTAGAACAATAATTAGCAAGGGCTTTATAGTCTTGGTCTGTTAATAGAGTCAGGGACTTAACTAAGACAAAGTCAGGGACTTTTGGTCTTTGTGTGTTCAGAGATATTGGGTTAATCACAAAGTAGAGATCACTTTCGGGTAATTTAGAAAATAATTGTTGTTTAAACTATTAAGTAAGTGATTAATATGGGTCAGAAAGCAACAAAAGGGATGGGTTTATTGTCAGACTGCAAAATGAAAATCGGAGAGTTACCGGGACGAGATATCATGGTCCAGCTTGGGCTAAGCCTAGTGGCCACCCAAAATGGCCTCCGACCCAGGGAATTACAGACCAAAAATATCTTCCACACCACCACATCTAACAGCTTCTACTCTCTCGACATTGTCGGGAATGATTCTGCCAAGGTAGCTGAAAGTCTAAGAGAACAGTCTGAAGATATCTGCCCAGCAGCCCCAGGACAGGAACAACAAACATGGCCATTACATGTCACCCTGAAGTTCATGGGAGACCGGACGACAAGTGGTTAAACCAATTCTCACAGTTGCCCACTCAACGAATCATAATTAACCACGTATATGCAACTGACCTAATGGACAACCCATTGCCCCCCGGACACATTGCCTATGGGGATGGATCATCATCAAAAACCCTGGATGGAGAAAAACACAACGTATATGCCGTGGTGACTCAAAAAGACAACCTCAAGACAGGACGACTCCCCGGCGACTGGTCTGCACAAGCCGCAGAAATAGTGGTACTGACAGAGGCATGTAGACTATTCCTAGAACAAGACGTGACGGTGGAAAGACACAGCCCAATCCCTGCTGAATTCCTAAGAGAAATGCAAAATCATGCCCCAGAAAAAGAGAAACTGCAATGGGAAACAAAAGGAGCCACTCAACACAAGAACGGACTCTATGCAGTAGAAAACAAGCCATGCGTCCCACGATCATTGTTTGAAGTAATTGCCAAATTGAGCCATGGGAGGAGCCATGTCTCAACAGAAGGGATGATCAGTACAGTACAACAAACAATGCATGTTCCCAGAGGTCTCCAAACTTACTTAAATTTTTTTGCAGAAACTGTCTAAACTGCTGTAGACACAACTCTCAAGGCAATGAACGACCCAAGCATGGAACAAGGCAAACAGGAACATATCCCTTCGAGCTTCTGAACATGGATTTCATCAAACTGAACCAAAGTGCTGGACTCGTCGAACAAACCATTAGAACAGTAAAACTCAGACTCAGAAAAACCATGGAAGATACAGGAAAACCATGGCAAGAATGCCTGAGCCTGGTAGAAACGTACATGAGAATCATTCCAACAGCACAGGGATGCACACCATTTGAGGCAGTGAAAGACAGACCCTTCCACTGAACAATGTGGGAAAAAGATCTGGTGGTAGAAGAGAAAAGGGAAACAGAATCCCTCACTAAGTGGTTATGCAAAATGTTCCAAGAAAGAACTGTGATGAATGCAAAATAATCTGCCGACATCTTCTCTGTCTCCCACAGAGGAGGTCCTGTCCCCAGGAGACCTGGTACTCGTCAAGGTGATAAAAAGAAAGTGCTGGTCTTCTCCACGTTGGGACGGACCTCACCGTGTGATTTTGGCCATCATCATCACCGCTCTGTGTTCAACCACATGGGGGGAACGTACCAGAACCTTGGTACACTCCCACTGGAGGAGAATGCCCCACTAGCTGGTTCAGGAAACGATCAGGGGCCCCCAGATCTGCATCCCATCAACCAAGACACCAATCGTCGTTCAAGTCCCTTTGCTCAGCCTACAGCTTACTCACTTGGGATTACACAGGACTGACTCCAGTTATTTTTATTGGTACCTACAAGCTCCCAGAGTCTGAATGGTCTGGCCAGACACCTTGGACCAGGTCCTCCTCCATACAGGCTACAAAACCATCACATGGCCCCTTTCCAAAGAAGCTACCACCATGACCGCTAACTTCACCAAGTTAGCCACCACCATCAAAGATGGTAAACATATGCTAGACCTTACGACCAATATCCAACAAAAAGGCTGCATTAACCTATGCCTCCGACCGGACCGACCAGGAAAAGGCCCCCTCTTTACTATCACCATCCGCACTACTAGTCCAGCCATGGTCCCCAAAGTGATTGGTGTGAACCCCTTCGTACAACCATCTGCCACACGCCTACTCAAAATCCGTCCGGCAGGAACACCTAAGCCTGAGTAGATACACCTTATTCTCGCCCATGTCCAAACACAGGAAGAAAACGACTACAACCCGATGATGAGGAACAGTTGGTACAGATACACCGCACTCACAGCCCGCGCCACAACCAATGAGTTGTTATGTCTGTTCCCTCTTGCCTACTGCCGTAGCCCAACCACAGCTATGGTCCAACCGACAGAACGAAGAACTCGCCAACCTCACCTACAACTGTATCCTGGGTAATCTGAGAGAATCCTTCCAGCAAAGCTCGACCGCCTACATACCATGGTCGCAGTACCATTAGCAGCTACAGTCAATACCGCAACGTATGTCCAGTGCAACAACCGAACAGACTGTTATCCATCCTGTTTCAACTTCAGCGGACCGGATCCGAAGACCCCTTTGGACCAAGTTCACGTCACCAGGTGCGCCGAGATCAGACACATTCTTTCCCAATCATGGACAGTACTGGACCAAATATGGTGGCTCTGCGAATGGCAAGTGTATATGATCATCCCCACCAATACAACTGGGCTCTGTGTCCCTACATCTGCATCCGACCACACGTACGTTCTAACAGCAGACTCGATTCCAACTGTCGACGCCAACCCACATCTACCCACCAGGCGTCAACGACGGAGCTTTGATTTCTTCCCCCATGATTCAGTTTGGGGCTCGGATGTCCCCCTCTAATACAAACACTGGTCAGTCTCCTCCAAAATCATGATGGCGGTATTCCCCAGGGTAGGAACAGCGAAGAACACCCTACGTCTGGAAACCATTGACTACAGATTCCAGGCCCGACACTAATCAATTACTTGTTGCCCTGCAAATGACTGAAACGTATCTGTCCAAAGTCTTAGGGACAACTGTCAGTTTTGCCTGTATTTAAGACACACTCACTGGTCATTCGACTAGAGTTGCAGTAACATCGCAGTGAACAGGAGCCCACTGTATGAACTCTCTGTCCACTTTGCAGTCTGGTCATACATATTTTCTATTTAAATTTATCTTACTTTTCTTAGCCTGCTCCTGAAGTTGTATTTTGAGACCTAACAAACATTTCAGTTTTTTTGCCCTAATGTGCGTTTCATGCGCTGAAAATCATGTTTTGGCCAAGTATCCTAGTTTTCACTATAACTTAACCTAAACCCTAACCCTAACCCTAACTTTCATCACTTAGAATGATATCAAATGAAAAACCTACTTAATTTGGATGATTATACACTATATACACAGTAACTATGTGTCACTGACAGTTTGTTTCGCAGCGGGGGAACATTTCAGTTTTTATTGCCTTAATGTGCAATTCATGCGCTGAAAATCACGTTTTGGCCAAGTATCATAGTTTTCACTATAACTTAATTTCTAGCACTTAGAATGATGCAAAATGAAAAACTTACTTGAATTGGACAATTATACACTATATACACAGTAACTATGTGCCTCTGACAGTTTGTTTCGCAGCAGGGGAACATTTCAGTTTTAATGCCTTAACGTGCGTTTCATGCGCTGAAAATCACGTTTTGGCCAAGAATCATAATTTTCACTATAACCTAATTTCTATCACTTAGAATGATGCTAAATGCAAAACTTACTTGAATTGGACGATTTTACACTATATACACAGTAACGATGTGCCTCTGACAGTTTGTTTCGCAGCAGGGGAACATTTCAGTTTTTATTGCCTTAACGTGCGTTTCATGCGCTGAAAATCACGTTTTGGCCAAGTATCATAGTTTTTACTATAACTTAATTTCTAGCACTTAGAATGATGCTAAATGCAATACTTACTTGAATTGGATGATTTTACACTATAGACACAGTAACTATGTGCCTCTGGCAGTTTGTTTCGCAGCAGGGGAACATTTCAGTTTTTATTGCCTTAACGTGCGTTTCATGCGCTGAAAATCACGTTTTGGCCAAGTATCATAGTTTTCACTATAACTTAATTTCTAGCACTTAGAATGATGCTAAATGCAATACTTACTTGAATTGGATGATTTTACACTATAGACACAGTAACTATGTGCCTCTGGCAGTTTGTTTCGCAGCAGGGGAACATTTCAGTTTTTATTGCCTTAACGTGCGTTTCATGCGCTGAAAATCACGTTTTGGCCAAGTATCATAGTTTTCACTATAACTTAATTTCTAGCACTTAGAATGATGCTAAATGCAATACTTACTTGAATTGGATGATTTTACACTATAGACACAGTAACTATGTGCCTCTGGCAGTTTGTTTCGCAGCAGGGGAACATTTCAGTTTTTTTTGCCTTAACGTGCGTTTCATGAGCTGAAAATCACGTTTTGGCCAAGTATCATAATTTTCACTATAACTTAATTTCTATCACTAAGAATGATGCTAAATGCAAAATTTACTTGAATTGGACGATTTTACAATATATACACAGTAACTATGTGCCTCTGACAGTTTGTTTCGCAGCAGGGGAACATTTCAGTTTTTATTGCCTTAACGTGCGTTTCATGCGCTGAAAATCATGTTTTGGCCGAGTATGATAGTTTTCACTATAACTAAATTTCTATCACTTAGAATGATGCTAAATGAAAAACTTACTTGAATTGGACGATAATACACTATATACACAGTAACTATATGTCTCTGACAGTTTGTTTCGCAGCAGGGGAACATTTCAGTTTTTATTGCCTTAACGTGCGTTTCATGCGCTGAAAATCACGTTTTGGCCAAGTATCATAATTTTCACTATAACTTAATTTCTATCACTTAGAATTATGCTAAATGCAAAATTTACTTGAATTGGACGATTTTACACTATATACACAGTAAATATGTGCCTCTGACAGTTTTTTTCGCAGCAGGGGAACATTTCAGTTTTTATTGCCTTAACGTGCGTTTTAATAAGCTGAAAATCATGTTTTGGCCGAGTATGATAGTTTTCACTATAACTTAATTTCTATCACTTAGAATGATGCTAAATGAATAACTTACTTGAATTGGACGATTTTACACTATATATACAATAACTATGTGCCTCTGACATTTGTTTCGCAGCAGGGGAACATTTCAGTTTTTATTGCCTTAACGTGCGTTTCATGTGCTGAAAATCACGTTTTGGCCAAGTATCACAATTTTCACTATAACTTAATTTCTATCACTTAGAATGATGCTTAATGAAAAACTTACTTGAATTGGACGATTTTACACTATATACACAATAACTATGTGCATCTGACAGTTTGTTTCGCAGCAGGGGAACATTTCAGTTTTTATTGCCTTAACGTGCGTTTCATGCGCTGAAAATGACGTTTTGGCCAAGTATCATAGTTTTCACTATAACTTAATTTTTATCACTTAGAATGATGCTAAATGCAAAACTTACTTGAATTGGACGATTTTACACTATATACACAGTAACTATGTGCCTCTGACAGTTTGTTTCGCAGCAGGGGAACATTTCAGTTTTTATTGCCTTAACGTGCGTTTTATGCGCTGAAAATCACGTTTTGGCCAAGTATCATAATTTTCACTATAACTTAATTTCTATCACTTAGAATGATGCTAAATGCAAAACTTACTTGAATTGGGCGATTTTACACTATATACACAGTAACTATGTGCCTCTGACAGTTTGTTTCGCAGCAGGGGAACATTTCAGTTTTTATTGCCTTAACGTGCGTTTCATGCGCTGAAAATCACGTTTTGGCCAAGTATCATAGTTTTGACTATAACTTAATTTCTAGCACTTAGAATGATGCCAAATGCAAAACTTACTTGAATTGGATGATTTTACACTATATACACAGTAACTATGTGCCTCTGGCAGTTTGTTTCGCAGCAGGGGAACTTTTCAGTTTTTATTGCCTTAACGTGCGTTTCATGCGCTGAAAATCACGTTTTGGCCAAGTATCATAATTTTCACTATAACTTAATTTCTATCACTTAGAATGATGCTAAATGCAAAACTTACTTGAATTGGACGATTTTACACTATATACACAGTAACTATGTGCCTCTGACAGTTTGTTTCGCAGCAGGGGAACATTTCAGTTTTTATTGCCTTAACGTGCGTTTCATGCGCTGAAAATCACGTTTTGGCCAAGTGTCATAATTTTCACTATAACTTAATTTCTGTCACTTAGAATGATTCCAAATGAAAAACTTGCTTGAATTGGACGATTTTACACTATATACACGTAACTATGTGCCTCTGACAGTTTGTTTCGCAGCAGGGGAACATTTCAGTTTTTATTGCCTTAACGTGCGTTTCATGCGCTGAAAATCACGTTTTGGCCAAGTATCATAGTTTTGACTATAACTTAATTTCTAGCACTTAGAATGATACCAAATGCAAAACTTACTTGAATTGGATGATTTTACACTATATACACAGTAACTATGTGCCTCTGGCAGTTTGTTTCGCAGCAGGGGAACATTTCATTTTTTATTGCCTTAACGTGCGTTTCATGCGCTGAAAATCACGTTTTGGCCAAGTATCACAATTTTCACCATAACTTAAATTCTATCACTTAGAATGATGCTAAATTAAAAACTAACTTGAATTGGACGATTTTACACTATATACACAGTAACTATGTGCCTCTGGTAGTTTGTTTCGCAGCAGGGGAACATTTCAGTTTTTATTGCCTTAACGTGCGTTTCATGCGCTGAAAATCACGTTTTGGCCAAGTATCATAATTTTCACTATAACTTAATTTCTATCACTTAGAATGATGCTAAATGTAAAACTTACTTGAATTGGACGATTTTACACTATATATACAGTAACGATGTGCCTCTGACAGTTTGTTTCGCAGCAGGCGAATATTTCAGTTTTTATTGCCTTAACGTGCGTTTCATGCGCTGAAAATCACGTTTTGGCCAAGTATCACAATTTTCACCATAACTTAAATTCTATCACTTAGAATGATGCTAAATGAAAATTTTACTTGAATTGGACGATTTTACACTATATACACAGTAACTATGTGTCTGTGACAGTTTGTTTCGCAGCAGGGGAACATTTCAGTTTTTATTGCCTTAACGTGCGTTTCATGCGCTGAAAATCACGTTTTGGGCTAGTATCATAATTTTCACCAGAACTTAATTTCTATCACTTAGAATGATGCTAAATGCAAAACTTACTTGAATTGGATGATTTTACACTATATACACAGTAATTATGTGCCTCTGGCATTTTGTTTCCCAGCAGGGGAACATTTCAGTTTTTATTGCCTTAACGTGCGTTTCATGCGCTGAAAATCACGTTTTGGCCAAGTATCATAATTTTCACTATAACTTAATTTCTATCACTTAGAATGATGCTAAATGCAAAACTTACTTGAATTGGACGATTTTACACTATATACACAGTAACTATGTGCCTCTGGCAGTTTGTTTCGCAGCAGGGGAACATTTCAGTTTTTATTGCCTTAACGTGCGTTTCATGCGCTGAAAATCACGTTTTGGCCGAGTATCATAATTTTCACTATAACTTAATTTCTATCACTTAGAATGATGCTAAATGTAAAACTTACTTGAATTGGACGATTTTACACTATATATACAGTAACTATGTGCCTCTGACAGTTTGTTTCGCAGCAGGGGAACATTTCAGTTTTTATTGCCTTAACGTGCGTTTCATGCGCTGAAAATCACGTTTTGGCCAAGTGTCATAATTTTCACTATAACTTAATTTCTGTCACTTAGAATGATTCCAAATGAAAAACTTGCTTGAATTGGACAATTTTACACTATATACACGTAACTATGTGCCTCTGACAGTTTGTTTCGCAGCAGGGGAACATTTCAGTTTTTATTGCCTTAACGTGCGTTTCATGCGCTGAAAATCACGTTTTGGCCAAGTATCACAATTTTCACCATAACTTAAATTCTATCACTTAGAATGATGCTAAATGAAAAACTTACTTGAATTGGACGTTTTTACACTATATACACAGTAACTATGTGCCTCTGGCAGTTTGTTTCGCAGCAGGCGAATATTTCAGTTTTTATTGCCTTAACGTGCGTTTCATGTGCTGAAAATCACGTTTTGGCCAAGTATCACAATTTTCACTATAACTGAAATTCTATCACTTAGAATGATGCTAAATGAAAAACTTACTTGAATTGGACGATTTTACACTATATACACAGTAACTATGTGTCTGTGACAGTTTGTTTCGCAGCAGGGGAACATTTCAGTTTTTATTGCCTTAACGTGCGTTTCATGCGCTGAAAATCACGTTTTGGGCTAGTATCATAATTTTCACCAGAACTTAATTTCTATCACTTAGAATGATGCTAAATGAAAAACTTACTTGAATTGGACGATAATACACTATATACACAGTAACTATGTGCCTCTGACAGTTTGTGTCGCAGCAGGGGAACATTTCAGTTTTTATTGCCTTAACGTGCGTTTCATGTGCTGAAAATCACGTTTTGTCCAAGTATCACAATTTTCACTATAACTTAATTTCTATCACTTAGAATGATGCTAAATGAAAAACTTAGTTGAATTGGACGATAATACACTATAAACACAGTAACTATGTGTCTCTGACAGTTTGTTTCGCAGCAGGGGAACCTTTCAGTTTTTATTGCCTTAACGTGCGTTTCATGCGCTGAAAATCACGTTTTGGGCTAGTATCATAATTTTCACTATAACTTAATTTCTATCACTTAGAATGATGCTAAATGCAAAACTTACTTGAATTGGACGATTTTACACTATATACACAGTAACTATGTGTCTCTGACAGTTTGTTTCTAAGCAGGGGAACATTTCAGTTTTATTGCCTTAACGTGCGTTTCATGCGCTGAAAATTACGTTTTGGCCAAGTATCATAGTTTTCACTATAACTTAATTTCTATCACTTAGAATGATGCTAAATGCAAAACTCACTTAATTTGGACGATTATACACTATATACACAGTAACTATGTGTCACTGACAGTTTGTTTCGCAGCGGGGGGACATTTCAGTTTTTATTGCCTTAATGTGCATTTCATGCGCTGAAAATCACGTTTTGGCCAAGTATCATAGTTTTCACTATAACTTAATTTCTATCACTTAGAATGATGCTAAATGCAAAACTTACTTGAATTGGACGATTTTACACTATATACACAGTAACTATGTGTCTCTGACAGTTTGTTTCTAAGCAGGGGAACATTTCAGTTTTATTGCCTTAACGTGCGTTTCATGCGCTGAATATCACGTTTTGGCCAAGTATCACAATTTTCACTATAACTTAATTTCTATCACTTAGAATGATGCTTAATGAAAAACTTACTTGAATTGGACGATAATACACTATATACACAGTAACTATGTGTCTCTGACAGTTTGTTTGGCAGCAGGGGAACATTTCAGTTTTTATTGCCTGAATGTGCTTTTCATGCGCTGAAAATCATGTTTAGGCCAAGTATCATAGTTTTCATTATAACTTAATATCTAGCCATTAGAATGATGCCAAATTAAAAACTTATTAAATTATAAAATTTGATGATATTACACTATATATAGAGAGACATTTGTTTCTCTGACAGTTTTACAGTTTTACAAGTTATGACTCCAGACTCTTAATTTACAATTCTGCCTTTATGGATACATTGCATCACCACCCCCTGAGTGGATCACTTACCTCTCACTGTCTTTCACTTACCTTCATTCAGCATGTAGGTGTCAGATCACCTTGTACCTGATGACTATTCATATTACCTCACCCGAAGTTATTACACAGAAGGGATTGTGTTGTGTTACCCCAAGTTTAGAGTCCCTACGGATGTGGGAAACTTACAGCGTCTGTCTGCCAGAGAGCAGCAGCTGGAACCGATTGTGACCAGGGTGGCATGGGTCCCTGATCATGTCCCTGGCTCTGCTGAGGTAACGAGGGCTGGCAATGTCTTCCAGTGAGGGCAGAGTAGCCGACAATCTTCTGCGTAGTGGTGATATCTTTCTAAATAGCCTTTTTGTCTGCTGCCGTTCTTTCCGCGTACCACCAAATGTGCTTTTTTTGCGCTGATAAGCACATTTTGGTCGAATATGAAAGTTTCCAAGTGTGCACTTGACCCTGGATGACCTGGAGAGTGACAGTTACTCCTGAAGTTGAACCTTTTTTTCATCCCACAATTCAAGGAAACAATTGCAAACCCTGTTAGCCAGCCTTTCTTATATTTCGCGAGGCGAACAAACAATTGCAAGGCCAACTAGTTAGTCTTTCTTACATTCCACGATCTTTTAATTCAATTGTAAAACCAGTTTGGCTAGTCTACCTTGCAGTCTACGATCTTATCAAACAAAGGTAAAACCAGTATGACCACATGGTAAGACAAGAATAAACAATTATTAAGCCAGTTAGCCAGTCCATCCCACAATTCCCTCCTTTTGTGTCTGTGAAAATATCGAAATATTGAAATGGCTGTTTCCATGAGCCAGAGAAGAACCAGTCAAGCCATCCTCGTTGTGAAACCGAATCTCCGGTCACAGCTCTCTGCATGTTCCTAATAGCCTGCAGGGCATCATGGACCGAGCAGGACATGCCGGCAGGGATGAAGGGGCAGCAGGAGTCTCCCACCATGGCACACACACAGCCCCGCTGGGTGGCCACTCCGTCAAGAGCAGGGCAGCCCTGGAAAATCACCTGGGCCATGGCGGCTACCCAGCCTGACTGATGCGCCGACACAGGCCCGGAACCTGCCTTC
The DNA here is from genome assembly GCF_051989575.1 of Stigmatopora nigra. Lineage (NCBI taxonomy): Eukaryota > Metazoa > Chordata > Actinopteri > Syngnathiformes > Syngnathidae > Stigmatopora > Stigmatopora nigra. Next base: position 297,705 of record NW_027551606.1, read on the forward strand.
AATGGTCTTCAAATGCAGGGCGTTCCTTGCCGCTCCCACTCAAGGGAACTGAGCCATTACGATTTTGGATGAGACTGACCAGTATTTGTGTTTGAGGGACACATCCGAGCCACACACTGGATCATGGTCGTGAGCTCCGTCAATAATGTGCCCAAATGGAGGTCATTGATTCGGGAATAACAGAACTTCTGAAGATCCCTAGATGATTATTTTTATACATAATAATCAAAAATACATCCCCATCGTCAATGGATACAATTTTTCGGGTAAATTCACTAACCAGAACAGACTGGGCCTGGTTCTAATACAACCACTATTTTAATCCCAGAATGCCTGTTTTGGACACTGTTTATGGTGGGAAAATTGCTCCAGAACCATCCTGGATCATTATTTTTACACAGAATAGTGAAAATACATCCATCTACACATTCAACACTAATTATGGGTAGAAGCACCAACCAGAACCGACTGGGCCCGGTTCTAATACGACCACTATTTTAATAGCAAAATGCCTGTTTTGGACAATGTTTATGGTGGGAAACATTATTTTTATAGAAAATAGTGAAACTACATCTACCTACTCAATCAACACAAATTCTGGGTAAATACACCAACCAGAACCGATTGGGCCTTGTTCTAATACAACCACTATTTTTATCGCAAAATGTTTTGGACACTATTGACGGTGGGAAATATTCCCAAAACATCCCTGCATCTTTAATTTTACACATAATAGTGAAAATGCATCCATCCACACAATTGACACTAAATCTGGGTAAAAGCGGCAACCAGAACCGACTGGTCCCGGTTCTAATTCAACAACCATGCAAAATTAAGATCCATTGGAGGTTTTTTATTCTTGTATAAAAAAAGCCCCAAAACATCCCTGCATGATTATTGTTAAACAGAATAGTAAAATATACATCCCAATCATCTTTGGACACAAGTTTCAGATATAAACAGCAACCAGACCCGACTGGACCCAGTTATAATGCAACTACTATTTTTTATCGCAAAATGCATGTTTTGGAGAAAATTTATGCTGGGAAATAGCCCTAGAACTATCCTGGATCTTTAATTTTAGACAGAATTGTGAAAATACATCCACCTACACAATCAATACTAACTCTGGGTATAAGACCCAAATAGAACCGACTGGGCTTGGTTCTAATACAACCACCATGCAAAATAAAGTGCCCAAATGGAGGTCATTTATTCGGGCATAAAATAACTTCTGAACATCCCTAGATGATGATTTTTATACAGAATAGAGAAAAATACAACCCCATTCCGATCGGACACAAGTTACGGGTGTATACACAAACCAGAACCGACTGGGCCTGGTTCTAATACAACCACTATGCAAAATAAAGTGCCCAAAGGGAGGTCATTGATTAGGGCATAAAAGAACTTCTGAAAATCCCTAGATGATTATTTTTATAGAGAATAGTCAAAAATACATCCCCATTATCATTTGACACAAGTTCCGGCTACATACATCAACCAGAACCGACTGGGCCTGGTTCTAAAAGGACCACTATTTTAATCGCAAAGTGCCTGTTTTGGACACTATTGACGGTGGGAAATATTCCCTGAACATCCCTGCATCTTTAATTTCACACAGAATAGTGAAAATGCATCCATCAAATCAATTGACACTATTTCTTGGTAAAAGCACCAACCAGAACCGACTGGGCCCGGTTCTAATTCAACAACCATGCAAAATGACGATCCATAATGGAGGTTTTTGATTCTTGTATAAAAAAAGCCACAAAACATCCCTGCATTATTATGTTTAAACAGAATAGTAAAATATACATCCCCATCATCTTTGGACACAAGTTTCGGATATAAACAGCAACCAGAACCGAGACGACCCAGTTATAATGCAACTACTATTTTTTATCGCAAAGTGCATGTTTTGGAGACTATTTATGGTGGCAAATACCCCTAGAACCATCCTGGATCTTTATTTTTAGACAAAATAGTGAAAATACATCCACCTACACAATTAACACTAACTCTGGGTAAAAGCACCAACCAGAACCGACTCGGCTTGGTTCTATACAACCACCATGCAAAATAAAGTGCCCAAATGGAGGTCATTTATTCGGGCATAGAAAAACTTCTGAACATCCCTAGATGATATTTTTTAATACAGAATAGTCAAAAATACAACCCCATTCCTATTGGACACACGTTACGGGTGTAGACACAAACCAGAACCGACTGGGCCTGGTTCTAATACAACCACTATTTTTGTCGCAAAATGCATGTTTTTGACACTATTAATGGTGGGAAATAGTCTCAGAACATCCCTGGATCTTTATTCTTACAGAGAATAGTGAAAATACATCCACCCACACAATCGACACTAATTGTGGGTAAAGCACCAACCAGAACCGACTGGGCCTGGTTCTAAACAACCACTTGTAAATAAAGTGCCCAAATTGAGGTCATTGATTCGGGCATAACAGAACTTCTGAACATCCCTAGAATATTATTTTTATAAAGCATAATCAAAAATACATCCCCATCATCATTGGACACAATTTCTGGGTAAAAACACGAACCTGAACCGACTGGTCCTGGTTCTAATACAACCACTAATTTAACCGCAAAATGCCTGTTTTGGACACTGTTTGTGGTGGGAAAAAGCTCCAGAACCATCCTGGATCATTATACAAAATACAAAATAGTGAAAATACATCCTCTCACACAATAAACACAAATTCTGGGTAAAAGCACCAACCAAAACCGACTGGGCCTGTTTCTAAACCACCACTTGTGAATAAAGTGACCAAATGAAAGTAATTCATTCGGGCATAACAGAACTTCTGAACATCGCTAGATGATTATTTCTATACAAAATAGTCAAGTATACATTCCCATCATAATTGGACACAAGTTTCGTATACAAACACCCACCAGAACCGACTGGACCCTGTTATAATGCAACCACTATTTTGTATCGCCTGTTTTGGACACTGTTTATGGTGGGAGATAGCTCCAGAATCACCTAGAATGATGTCAAATGAAAAATTTACTTGAATTGGACAATTATACACTGTATACACAGTAACTATGTGTCTCTGACAGTTTTTTTCGCAGCAGGGGAACATTTCATTTTTTATTGCCTTAACGTGCGTTTCATGCGCTGAAAATCACGTTTTGGCCAAGTATCATAATTTTCACTATAACTTAATTTCTATCACTTAGAATGATGCTAAATGCAAAACTTACTTGAATTGGACGATTTTACACTATATACACAGTAACTATGTGCCTCTGAATGTTTCTTTCGCAGCAGGGGAACATTTCAGTTTTTATTGCCTTAACGTGCGTTTCATGTGCTAAAAATCACGTTTTGGCCAAGTATCAGAATTTTCACTATAACTTAATTTCTATCAATTAGAATGATGCTAAATGAAAAACTTACTTGAATTGGACGATTTTTCACTACATACACAATAACTGTGTCTCTGACAGTTTGTTTGGCAGCAGGGGAACTTTTCAGTTTTTATTGCCTTCATGTACTTTTCATGCCCTGAAAATCAAGTTTTGGCCAAGTATGATTGTTTTCATTATAACTTAATTTCTAGCTTGAGAATGATGCCAAATGGATAACTTACTTGAATTGGACGATTTTCCACTTTATACACAGTAACTATGTGTCTCTGACAGTTTGTTTGGCAGCAGGGGAACATGTGAGATTAGACAAAGTATCTTTGCAAATGCTTGTTCATATTGTATACGTTTTTGTGAGTATAACAGCATCATAGTCATCCTTATGGCTGACATGTCAGCATAAACACCCAACTGTCTGACTGAATAAACAATCTTAGTCTTGTGATTGGGGTGACATGTCAGCACAAATACTCAACTGTCCGACACTGATCAATTACTTTTTGCCCTGCAAATGACTGAAATGTATCTGTCCAAAGTCCTGGCGACAACTGTCAGTTTTTCCTGTATTTGAGACACACACACTGGTCATTCGACTAGAGTTGCAGGAACATCGCGTTGAACAGGACCCTACTGTAGGAACTCTCACTGTCCACTTTGCAGTCTGGTAATAAACCAATTGGTCCGGGACCAATGAAAGTAGAACAATAATTAGCAAGGGCTTTATAGTCTTGGTCTGTTAATAGAGTCAGGGACTTAACTAAGACAAAGTCAGGGACTTTTGGTCTTTGTGTGTTCAGAGATATTGGGTTAATCACAAAGTAGAAATCACTTTCGGGTAATTTAGAAAATAATTGTTGTTTAAACTATTAAGTAGGTGATCAATATGGGTCAGAAAGCAACAAAAGGGATGGGTTTATTGTCAGAATGCAAAATGAAAATCGGAGAGTTACCGGGACGAGATATCATGGTCCAGCTTGGGCTAAGCCTAGTGGCCACCCAAAATGGCCTCCGACCCAGCGAATTACAGACCAAAAATATCTTCCACACCACCACATCTAACAGCTTCTACTCTCTCGACATTGTCGGTAATGATTCTGCCAAGGTAGCTGAAAGTCTAAGAGAACAGTCTGAAGATATCTGCCCAGCAGCACCAGGACAGGAACAACAAACATGGCCATTACATGTCACCCTGAAGTTCATGGGAGACCGGACGACAAGTAGTTAAACCAATTCTCACAGTTGCCCAATGTTAGACTATAAATATTTTACCTGACTCCAATTCCTTAACTCTGTAGTCTCCAGTCTAACAATGGAGCGTGTTCAGCATCGGAGGAGACAAACCAGGGTTGAGCGAGTTTATCCACAGATGATTTATTCCATTCAAATTGATTCATACAGAGCTCCGGGTCTCCCTCCCATAGAATAAGCCCGCTGAGTGTTGATGTCCCAAAGCGGAGGATGGAAAAGACATTGTCCAAACCCGCGTTTGCCCAGTTATAGTCCAACAAAAATGCATATTCATTCGCTGATTAATAATGAGATGTGGGCTGGTCCAGGGCTGCTGTGAGGGGGGGTTTCTCTGGGCTCCACATCTTCCAGCCTTGAATCCACATCATCCAGACCTCTGTCTCCGCTGGTCCTATAAAGTCCCGACCCTCCGCCCTGCTCTTTGTTCCTCTGCCCTTTGAAGTCCTCCATCTGGTCTCTTATCAGTGTGGATCCCACCTTGAAATAAGAATCTCAGGAAGAGCCTTTTGTTAACATTATAGTTGAGGAGTCTCAGACCCATCCTTCTGTTCATATTGTATTTGAGTTGGGAACCAGTGGCGACTCTAAAACAAGACCGCCACAACAAAAGGAATGAGTAAAATGTGATATCAAAATGAAACAGCTATACTAAAAAGAATGAGTAAAATATGATATCAAAATGAAACAGCTATACTAAAAAGAATGAGTAAAATATGTTATATTCTTCATTCCCTCTCTTGGTCTCCTAAAGAGACCACATCAACAACACCACACAGGTTAGTGTCAAATGAAATGTAAAACTATATTAGTATAAAAACAAAGAAGCACTACATTAGTATATCCATGAACACGTGCCCAGCGGGGGGTCCAGAGGGGTCAGTTTGGCGCAACTGGACATACTGACCTCTAGGGCCTGGTCCCACTGCTTTATCGATCAGTCGAGTGACTAGAGTACGAGCTAAGGGGAAGATACAACAGCTACAGAGAATAAGCAGAGTAATGAGCACTCCAGCAGATATGAGGATGTTGCCTATCAAACCTTTCCAGGCACCAAAATAATCCATCCATTGGTCCCAGATTGAGGTGTCCACACCTGACTGATCGGCCATTTTATTAGTCAGGGTTCGGAGGCCTTCTAAAGCTTTGGTGAGACGTCCATTTGGAGCAGTGTTATTAGGAATGAAAGTACAACAGGCATCACCAAAGATAGCACACACACCACCCTTCTCAGCCAATAACATGTCTAATGCTATACGATTTTGGAAGGCCATGAGGGATGTTGCCGCTAGCTGGTCACGTACCGCCTCTAATGACTCAACCGTGTAATTGCCAAGTCGCTGGACATTGTAATGAATATAATTGATGCGATCAACATTTTTGTTGGGAGTTACCCAAATTAGAATACTTTCGAATCCCGCTGAAACCTGATTAGCAAGTTTATACTCATTAGGAACGCCACGGGGGACGCCTATGGCGTCAATATAGGTGGGATCGGAGTTACCCATCCAGGTGTGTGGTGCTCTCTTTTGGCGATGCAAGACCTCCTTCAGGTTTGGAGGTAACCTTATTTCAGCTGTGAGATTTACTGAGGAAACAGAAACAGGAAGTAACAGAGACACCACAGAACACACACCCGCAGCATTTGTGGGCAATCTATCATACAACTTATCACTTCCACACCATAACCAGATGTCAGCTCGGGATAAGGGGTATGGTACCGGAAAGAACATGTTTGATACACACCAGTCAGACGGAATGCTTCCCAATGATGTTCCAGTCCCTTGTAATTTGAGGCAGGTAAAATTTTGGCGTGCTACATATTTGTCAAAAATTGTTTTTTCTTTGTTCTCTCGGGTAAGTGGGAATATCGAATCGTATTTAGAGCACTTAAAGGTTGGATTGGTGTTTTTTAGGAGGTCCACAATACATTCTTTATCAATTGGGGCCGAAATGATACGGAGTACGGGTCGGGCACCCATACATACGAGACAATCATTTCGGGTTTCGCTGGCAGCTTGTTCCGCCATTAACAGCCAATTGTTAGATAACGCTGAAACACCTGTAGTCATTCTAAACCACTCGTCCACTGATGGTTTGCCATGAATTATCTGGACTATACTCGATCTAGGGGATACAAATGACGGAATCACCTTGCCGGTTGTCGCCTGAGTAATATTGGGGTTTTTACATATCCCCACTGACCAGCATGGATCGTTGTCCGAACACCATACAACAGGTTCAGGAAGCTACACTTTGTGGACGATGAAGTCCAGTCCCCCTCCCTCCACAGAGGTAAAGTGCCTTCCGACTCATTTATCCTGAGATACAAACCAGAATTATCAACAGAAAAATTTGAAACCCTCTTTTGCCATTCTTTAGCTGTTTTTGACCAGCCATAAGTACCAGGTGACCAGCGGGTCGACTGATCCATTACAAAGGTGTGTGCCCAATTACCCCCTGTGTCCTGGTACGGCCTAGCATCAATATACCATTGGTATCTGTTTCCCATTTCCATTATTTGTTGAGTATAACGCTGCATATGGAATAAACATGCGAATTTCGAACGTACCGTTGTAACAAAACCATAGCCTATTGTCATATAATAATTAATTGAAAAGATTATTGCTCAGCAAGCAATACCATAAAACTATAGGGAACTCTTTTATATTGGGTTTGACGTCTCCATATGGTTTCAATTGAGACTAAACCATCTTACAAAGGATTAGGATAACCTACCAGACAAGGGAAAATACGATGGGATCTAACAACTCCCTCAATCACCATTCTTTTGGGGAAAAGTGTTTTTACAAATGAAAAAACGTGTCCTACTTGGCAAGAAAAAAAAATATTGAAACAGTGTTTATCCTGTTACGCAGTAAATAGGAAGTCAATTTTTCCACTGTTTAATCATTTTACCTGCTTAAACCTTACAGGGCATGGTCTGAAGCTGGGGGCGATAAATGAGACGTGGTGTACCGGCGTTTTAAAACAAGCTACACCCCTGATACCACGTTCTTGCCTATGGTGGCGGGGTGGTAGATAAATTATACGACTCCTGCCAAAACGCGGCAGGACTAGGTACTTTGGTCTCACTGCTCTTACCGGTGTCTGTTTTTCCATCCACAGTGGAGGAGATACAATTGGCGGCTCAGAATTCGGAGGTGAAGGGTCGACCCTCCCGACATCGTCGAGAGGCATGGAGGGAAGGAGATCCAACATACATTGATGCGATTGGCATCCCCCGGGGCGTACCAGATGAGTATAAGCTGGCTAATCAGATCGCAGCAGGTTGGGAGTCCATCTTCCTTCTAATCACCCCAAACAAAAATGTGGATAGAATAAATTACTTACATTACAATGTCCAAAACTTGGAAATTATGTTAAACAGGGATTTGTGGCCATGAAGGAACAACTGGCAGCTACCAGTCTGATGGCGTTCCAGAATCGCATAGCGGTGGATATGATCCTTGAAACAGGGGGCGTGTGTGCAATGTTTGGAAAACAATGTTGCACCTTCATACCGAACAACACGTCACCCAGTGGATCTCTCACCAGGGCCATTACTGGCCTGCAAACACTGAACCGCAATATGCAAGAGCATTCTGGAGTAGATACGTCCGCATTGTCAGATTGGTGGGATAAGACCTTTGGAAAATATAAAGATTTGGCTACATCCTTCATGGTGACTATTGGCACAATAACCGCTATCCTAACATTGTGTGGGTGCTGTATTATCCCCTGTTTGCGCTCCTTGCTAAGCCGACTTATAAATACTGCAATTGCCCCTACAAATTCTAAAGTACATGAGTTGTATCTTATGGGACGGTTTGGGGAAAGCAGTGAGGTCCAGGAGTACGGTAAATCCGAGGACCAATTGGACGAATATAATTATGTTCTTTCTCTTTCAGACCAGCCATGGGAGTAAGGAGTAGGCGGGAAAAATCACAGGCACCCGACATTACCATTTAGTGATTACTAAGAAATGACTAATAACATACATATTATAAAAACGGGGGAATGTTGGGTTTATTCTGTTTTACTATTATAATAGTTATATTAATTCATTTCTTTATTAAATCATTCTCTTTCTATTCTCTGTATTAATTCATTACTTTGTTAAATCATTCTCTTTCTGTTTTCAAAAGTGTTGCGAGGTCACGAGTATTGCCAAGTCATCTTTAACCTGGACGGCCTGTTCCAGGATGGTTATAAAAACAATCCACCCAATCTGGGTCCTTGAGATTTGGTGGGCCCTTGGTGACGAGGCCAGGGCTATTCGGCCAATAACAAGAATGTTGTTATCGTTATGTAACCGTGCACTTCGGGTTTTTCTGTATGTAACCATTATATGATTATGATTATATTATATGATTCATTAGGTCAAGGAGGTTGTATAATTACTCTAATCTAAATGTTGTTAGGTCTAGTCTCCTGTTTTTGTTATTAGTAAAAAACTTTGATTGTTATTGTAGTCCCAGATGTTGTTTTTACTCATACGTGATGGAATGATCAACAACTCTGTAACTTGTTTTGATTCATGACCATAAGAGTGGGACGAAAACGTCTATTCGGTGAGACGTTCGGAAGTTGTAAGGTGACACTTGCTGACTCTCCCCTTCGGAGGCTTTTATGTGTTGTATCCATTTCTATTTAATTAAATGTCAATAATTGAATAAGATGTCTTCCTGCAGTTATTGATAATTACGGACGAAGGTAATTATTAATGAACCTAATATTTTGGTCCCTCGGAGCTTTGGAGGTCAATATACCGACGCGGGAACCCAGGCGCTGCTGACCGACATCTGGATAAAGACTGTGCACGGCGTCTTCAATACCCTTTTCCAGGGCCGGAGTTTTCGACGGGGGCGCCTGGATTCTCGGCGGTTGAAGACTTTTCCTGCTGGAGGGAGACATCTGATGGATCTCGGGTAAGTCCACATTAATGTCTGCATGTTGTGACGGTGTTTCCAAATGCGTTAAAGGGACATTGTATGTGAGGTCCATTGTGGGCTGGTTTCGCGTCCTGGGTGACGGCGATAAAACCCTGTGTTTATACTAGTCAATGGCAGGTACGGTGGGGCATTTTGCTGGAAAGTGTCCTGTGTCTAAAGGGTAGGCACGAATATATTGTAAACGTTGT